>NC_057801.1:436724156-436731302 GCF_018294505.1 Triticum aestivum
CCGGCGGCGCGGGGGCGCGGCGGAGGCCACGTGGCGGCGCCTGATTCGCCAGGGGTGCGGCGGCGGACATGTCCGGCTCGCCCGGACGTGTCCGGCGGCGGAGGAGGAGCGGGCTAGGGTTTGGGGATCCGGAAATTCGGGGGAGTGCACATATTTATAGGTAGAGGGAGCTAGGAGTGTCCAAATAAGGTGCGGTTTTCGCCCACGCGATCGTGATCCGACGACGGAGAGCATTGAAGTGACTTAGATGGGTTATTGGGCTGTTTTGGAGGGGTGTTGGGCTGCAACTCAAAAGAGGCCTTTGCGGATATGCGGTTAACCGTTGGAGTACCAAACGAGCTCCAAATGACCCGAAACTTTACAGGTGGTCTACCGGTGCTATACCAGGGCCACTTGGCAAGGCTCGGCCCATTCCGAGAATGTTCAACACCCGCACACGAAAAGAGACAAGAGGGGTGCGCTGGTGCATGTGTGAGTGTTGGATGGCGAAACGGACAACGGGAAAAATGCTCGAATGCATGAGACGAACATGTATGCAAATGAGATGCACATGATGACATGATATGATATGCATGACATGAATAAAATGTGAAAGAAAAGACAAAACCCAACCACGGAGGGAATATCATATCACATAGCCGAAAATGGCAAGAGTTGGAGATACAAAGATGGAAAGTTACATCCGGGGTGTTACGACACTCCACCACTACAAGAGGATCTCGTCCCGAGATCTAGGACTGAAAGAACTCCGGATATTCGGAACGGAGGTGATCCTCGCGCTCCCAGGTGGCTTCTCGGTCGGAATGGTGTGACCACTTCACTTTCAGGAATTTGATTGACTTGTTGCGAGTCTTGCGCTCGGTTTCTTCAAGAATAGCAACGGGGTGCTCATGATAAGAAAGATCTTCTTGGAGGTTGATTTCTTCAAAGTTGATAGTGCGCTCAGGAGTCTTGAAGCACTTGCAAAGCTGTGACACGTGAAACACATCGTGCACATTTGCAAAGTTGGATGGAAGCTCAAGTTGATAGGCGAGGTCGCCTCTTTTTCCAATGATCTTGAAAGGACCCACGTATCTAGGGGCAAGCTTCCCTTTGATACCGAAGCGACGAGTGCCTTTCATTGGAGAGACGTGGAGGTAGACATGGTCTTCGATTTTAAAAGCCAAGTCACGGTGCTTGCTATCATAGTAACTCTTTTGTCGCGATTGCGCGGCTTTGAGATTCTCACGAATGACTTTGCACATTTCTTTGGCTTCTGTGATCAAGTCGTTGCCAAGAAGTTGGCATTCACCTATCTCAGACCAATTGAGAGGAGTACGGCACTTTCTGCCATAGAGAATTTCGAATGGGGCCTTGCCCGAACTCGCTTGGAAGCTGTTGTTGTATGAGAACTCGGCATATGGAAGACAATCTTCCCACTTCATACCGAAAGAGATGACACAAGCCCTGAGCATATCTTCAAGGATTTGATTGACTCGCTCGACTTGGCCACTTGTTTGAGGATGGAAAGCTGTGCTGAAACGAATGTTGCCGCCCATGGCCTTCTGAAAGGAGTCCCAGAACTTAGAAGTGAAGATGCTTCCACGATCTAAAGATATCAATTGTGGAATGCCGTGCAAGGAGACAATTCTGGAGGTGTATAGCTCTGCCAGCTGAGCTGTTGTGATAGATTCTTTGATAGGAAGAAAATGAGCCACTTTGGTAAGCTTGTCAATGACAACGAAGATAGCATCATTTCCACGCTTGGACTTAGGAAAACCAGTCACGAAGTCCATCTCGATATGGTCAAACTTCCATTCCGGAATAGCAAGATGTTGGAGGAGACCAGCTGGTCGTTGGTGTTCTGCTTTCACTCTTCTGCAGACATCACATTCATTCACAAATTGAGCAATTTCTCGCTTCATTCGAGTCCACCAATATGACTGCTTGAGGTCATGGTACATCTTTGTACTTCCAGGATGAATGGATAGGAGGGAATTGTGTGCCTCATTCATGATGACTTTTCTCAGATCACCTTTTGGAACCACAATTCGATCCTCGAAGAAAAGAATATCTTTGTCATCCAAGCGATAACACTTGTATTTGGGAATGCCCTTGTCAATACCACGTTTCACCTTCTTCACCATGGTATCCAGGAGTTGTGCCTCACGAATTTGATCTTCCAAAGTAGGAGAGACTATGAGGTTGGCAAGAAAGCCTTGAGGAACAACTTGAAGATTCAGCTTGCGGAAGGCTTCACAAAGATCCGGTTGAAACGGCTTGAGAATTAGACTGTTGCAATAAGCCTTTCTACTTAGAGCATCTGCAATCACATTCGCCTTGCCAGGAGTATATTCGATACTCGGATTGTACTCTTGAATCATTTCGACCCATCGAGTTTGCCTGAGATTAAGGTTGGGTTGAGTGAAGATATACTTGAGGCTCTTGTGATCGGTGAAAATGTCCACTTGCCTTCCCAATAAGAGATGTCTCCATGTTATCAATGCATGGACCACGGCCGCCAACTCAAGATCGTGAGTGGGGTAGTTCTTTTCGTTGGGCTTCAACTGACGAGAGGTATAGGCCACAACTTTCTTCTCTTGCATCAATACAGCACCGAGACCTTGAAGGGAAGCATCACAGAAAACTTCAAATGGCTTGGATTCATCAGGAGGAGTCAAGACAGGAGTTGTGACTAGCTTCTCTTTGAGGGTGTTGAACGCGACATCGCACTCAGGCGTCCAAACATACTTGACATGCTTCTGGAGGAGGTTGGAAAGAGGCTTTGCAATCTTAGAGAAGTTCTCAACGAATCTTCGGCAATAGCTTGCAAGACCAAGAAAGCTGCGGAGCTGTTTGACATTCTGAGGAGGTTCCCAATTCAGAACTGCAGAAACCTTCACGAGATTAACTGCAATGCCCTTGGCAGAGATGATATGACCAAGATAAAGAACTTCATCAAGCCAGAACTCACATTTGGAAAACTTCGCATAGAATTGATGCTCTCTGAGCTTGTCGAGCACCAATCGCAAATGTTTGGCATGATCCGACTTATTCTTGGAGAAGACCAAAATATCATCGAGATACACCAGAACGAATTCATTGGTGTAGGGGTTGAAGATAAAGTTCATCATGCGAGAGAATGTTGGAGGAGCATTGACAAGGCCAAAAGACATGACAGTATATTCATAAGAACCATAGCTTGTTCTGAATGCTGTCTTGGGAATATCTTGTTCACGAATGCGAATCTGATGATACCCCATACGAAGGTCAAGCTTGGAGAAGACTTTAGCCCCTTTGAGTTGCTCGAAAAGCTCGTTGATGTTGGGAAGTGGATACTTGTTCTTGATTGTCTTCTTGTTCAATGGACGGTAATCGACGCAAAGTCGGTCCGTGCCATCCTTCTTCTGGACAAAAAGAACTCCACAACCCCATGGGGAAGAACTCGGTCTGATCAAACCCAAATGCTCTTGTTCATCGAGCTGCTTCTTCAATTCCTTCAACTCCTTGGGTCCAAGCTTGTAAGGACGCTTGCAAACAGGTTCTGTTCTAGGTTCAAGATCAATAACGAACTCGACTAGCCGATGAGGAGGCATACCCGGAAGCTCTTCTGGAAAGACATCTTGGTACTCACAAACCACTGGAATTTGAGAAATAGCATCCAATTCGCCCTTCTCATTGAGAGAAAACAACCGAATGGTTTCATCGCGAGCAGCATAGATGATAACATCCTCAGAAGGGTGTGTCAATTGAATTTGCCTGGCCGCACAATCAAGCTGAGCCTTGTGCTTAGAAAGCCAGTCCATCCTGAGAATTAGATCAATATCAGAATCGCCAAGAACAACTGGAGAAGACAGAAATTTATAGTCGCTCATCTGGACGGAAACATCCGGAACCATGGAGCTTGCGTTCATGAATTTACCCGGAGAGACAACTGATAACGGTCTAGGAAAATCTTGAAAAAACCATCTCATGCTTAGATGAAAAAGGTCTTGAGATGAAACTATGCGATGCACCAGTATCAAATAAAACTTTTGCAGGAATATCATTAACTGGAAGATTACCGATAATCACATCTAAAGAATCCTCTGCCTGAGCTGCATTCAACATGTTGACCTTTGCAAACTTGGAATTATGCTTGACCACTGCATTGCTTGAAGATCTCACAAGAGGAGGAGGAGGAAGGCACCTTTGATTGAAGCATCTGTTCGTGTAGTGACCTTTCTGCTGGCACTTGTCGCAAGTCACTTCTGAGAGCGGACGATGATAAGGAGCATTCAACTTTGAAGCTTGAGGCTGAGACTTGTTCTGATAGCTTGGGTTGGGTGGGTGGGAAGATCCACGACCACCTGAGTTCTTCTATTGGTAAGGCTGACGAAACGGAGGAGGAGGCAGGTAGAACTTCTGCTGCTTAGCTGCCACTTGTGAGGAAGAATAAGATTGCACTGCATCCCTGATTCTCTTCTTAGAAGCGTCACACTTGAGCTGAGCACCTTCTTGCTTGAGTGCCATATTGTAGAATTGATCAAACTGAGTAGGCTCAACAAGAACGAGAGCTAACTACAGATCCTCTCTAAGGCCACCTCTGAACTGATAGATCATACTTTTCTCATTTGGAACATCTTGCTTAGCAAAGCGAGCAAGTTTCTGAAACTGCTTGTTGTATTCGTACACTGACATGTTGCCTTGCTTGAGATTGCGGAACTCCTCACGCTTGCTCTCAACAACACTGGTAGGAATATGGTGAGCTTTAAAGTCCCGACAGAAGTCAGTCCAAGTAATCACTCGACCACCTCTGGAATCCTTGTATTGCTGGAACCAATCAGCTGCTTGATCCTTGAGCTGAAAAGAAGCGAACTTGACATAGTCCTCAGGCCTGACATTGCTGCATTCAAAATGCTTGTTGATATCCACGAGCCAATCATCGGCGTCTGTGGCCTCGACACAGTAGCTGAAAGACTTCGGCTGATTTGCCAGGAACTGGTTGAGGGTAGGAAATAGAGGCTGATGATTGAACTGCCCTTGACCTTGATTACCTTGGTTGCCTTGGCCTTGGTTGCGCTCTTGCATGAGCTGGATCATCATCTGAGCATGGGCGTTAGAGGTTGCCATCAAAGCTTGCCATGCCTCCGGAGGCGGAGGTGGAGGTGGAGGGTTCGCCTGACTCCCATCATTGCATTCCGGATTCTGACGCGTTGGCGGAGCCATCCTGAAGAGGTTGACATCCATTAGCATCTTGATAGACAGATAGACAAGTTGAATCAACGGATAGAAATTGCAACATATAGTCTTCACAATAAACATTCGAACAAAGATGAACGAATGAATTCCAAAGTAAACATCACATGTCCATACAAGTGAGAAGCCACTTGATAAGAGATTGATGAATGAAATAAACAAGGTACAACTGGAACAAATAAGTGGTAAGGATTACCCAATCACAAACCAAATATCTGCGGGAAGAAATGCTAGAGCTACTTGAATCCCACCTATAAACTCCCGAAACTTTCTGGTTATGCAATCAGGTGTTGGGGATACAGGGGAAGCAATATATCTCACCCAAACTAACAATCCCTACATCCAGTTGTATTCATCCGTCAACACATAACCAAGAAACCTTCGGAAATAATGTACCTCAACCTTCGAAAAGCATCCGTTATATGAGTTATGGCAATACTCCCAAGCTCGCCCCAGTACTGGGTTATCGGGGTTATCTCACCAACAACTGTACAAAAGAGATTTTCGATGTCGGCAAAGCTCAGGTATTCCAGAACTGCAACGATAAAATTGTGACGACAACACCTCAGAGCTCGACTCCCCGGGTCAATGCCACAAAAATAGACAGGAGGCACCAAGAACAATGTTCTAGTCACAAAACCATCGAAACGATTCCAAGATACCCGCATGATCCTAAAAAAAATTAGTGAAATTTGAGAAGAGGACGGTCAAAACATCTACGTCAGGAGACCTCACCAGAGCGACGAAGGGACTGAGGAGTAAAAAGAATCCTACTCTCCGATATATATAATCCTAAGACTCAAAACATTTTTGTTCTAGACTCAACATCGCCAGCAAACAATCAAGCAGGGGGCTCCTAAGTCGGGGATGGCTCTGATTACCAACTTGTAACACCCACGATTCGGCTATATCTCCCACGTGTCGAAGCACGAATTAGAGGCATAACCGCATGGTGGTTTTGTCGCAAGAAGGGTCATCTTCACACAATCCCATGTAATGAACAAGAATGGGATAAAGAGAGTTGGCTTACAATCGCCACTTCACACAATACATAAATTAAGATCATACATCATTCAAAGTACACTCATAGATCGGCTACGGTCAAGTTCAAATGAAAAGAAGACAACCCCAAATGCTAGATCCCCGATCGTCCCGACTGGGCTCCTCTACTGATCATCTGGAAATGATACATAGTAACGACCAAGGGCCTCAACAAATTCCCACTTCAGCTCAGTTGCGCCATCTGCGCCAGTATCCTCGGCACCTGCATCTGTTTTGGTAGAATCTGTGAGTCACGAGGACTCAGCAATCTCACACCCGCGAGATCAAGACTATTTAAGCTCATAGGTAGGTAAGGGGTAATATGGTGGAGATGCAGCAAGCGCTAAGCAAATATGGTGGCTAACATACACAAGTGAGAGCGAGAAGAGAAGCAACGCATCGGTCGAGAAACTAGAAGCGATCAAGAAGTGATCCTGAAACTACTTACGTCAAGCATAACTCAAACCGTGTTCACTTCCCGTACTCCGGTGAGAAGAGACCATCACGGCTACACACGCGGTTGATGCATTTTAATGAAGTCAAGTGTCAAGTTATCTACAACCGGACATTAACAAATTCCCATCTGCCTCATAACCGCGGGCACGGCTTTCGAAAGATTATATACCCTGCAGGGGTGTCCCAACTCAGCCCATCACAAGCTCTCACGGTCAACGAAGGATAAACCTTCTCCCAGGAAGACCCGATCAGTCTCGGAATCCCGGTTCGCAAAACATTTCGACAATGGTAAAACAAGACCAGCAAAGCCACCCGATGCGCCGACAAATCCTGATAGGAGCTGTGCATATCTCGTTCTCAGGGCACACCGGATTGTCCAAACTTCCGATAGGCCAGCCCAGAGTTGCCCCTGGTGGCCACCGGCAGTTGACA
>NC_057801.1:436731491-436733699 GCF_018294505.1 Triticum aestivum
GGGGTAAATAAAGATGACCCTTGGGCTCGCGAAAACCCAAGGGAAAAGGGCTTAGGTGGCAAATGGTAAAATCAAGGTTGGGCCTTGCTGGAGGAGTTTTATTCAAAGTGAACTGTTAAGGGGGTCCCATAAATCACCCAACCGTGTAAGGAACGCAAAATCAAGGAACATAACACCGATATGACGGAAACTAAGGCGGCAAGAGTGGAACAAGTCACCAGGCATAAGGCCGAGCCTTCCACCCTTTACCAAGTATATAAGGTGCATTAATTTAAACAGGAGATATTGTGATATCCCAAAATATCCATGTTCCGACTAGGAACAAACTTCATCTTCACCTGCAACTAACAACGCTATAAGAGGGGCTGAGCAAAAGCGGTGACATAGCCAAACAACGGTCGCTAGGACAGGGTGGTTAGAGGTTTGACATGGCAATAGGGAGGCATGGTAAACAAAGGCAGGTAGGGCTAATATAGCTATAGAGCGAGTACTAGCAAGCAAAGATAGAAGTGATATCGAAGGTATGATCATCTTGCCTGCAAGGTTCTCAGAGTTGTCGAAGGCTTGATCCTCGTTAGCGTACTCAACAGGTTCCTCGTGCACGTACTCGTCTCCCGGCTCTACCCAAAGCAAGAACACAAGCAAGGAACCACAATAAATCACGGTGCAATGCACAAACAACATGATGCAATACATGTCAAGATATGCGAGATGTGATATGCAATGCTTATGCGTGCTTCGGAAGGAAAGATGATGAACAAGGCATCAACTTGGCAAACCAAGTATGCCGCTGGAAAGATGAGATGATTTCGGTTGAAATCGATATAAAGATCACCGGGAACGGATGCACGGTTTGCAAATGGCAAGCAAAACAAGAATGGCACAAAGCTGCGATTAACAGCACGATGCTACTTAGCATGCAACAAGAAACTATGCTACAGCACCCCAACATGGAAACAAAGCATATGGCAGTGATCTACAGGAGATGCTTTACAAAACAGGAACACTGAGCTATGGCTAAATCACATCATAACAGGTTCAAACAAGCATGGAGGAAGTGCAAAAAATATCAGGTTGGACATGGCATAAACAGCATCATGAAGCAATGTTCGGAGCAAGTTATCAACATGCTACAGGAACTTATAATAGCAAAGCAAGGCATGGCATGAATCTACTCAAAACATAGATCAAAAGTCCCTTACTGACCATAAGCCAAAAAGGATCAGAAAATATAATGGCACCCACGTAAACATAGCAAGTTTCGTTAACAGATTCAGCAAACAAAGCATGGCATTGACATAATTACGAAGGCACCTTCGCGAGCTCGATGCACTCACTACAGAGAATCCCATGATAAACTAAGCATACATCCATCAAGAAGACATGTCATAGAAGCTATACATGGCAAGAAACAACATCATAGCATACACGGATCAACTACAACAACCTTGGCCAAATTGAATAACATGTAAACAATCTGCCAGGAAACATTTTGAAGCAAAAGTAGAGCACGAAAATGACATGCTAGACTACTTCATAATTGCAACCAGGACCATGGATAGATAGATCATAACCATGTTTTCAAAACACCCTTACTGAAGTATCTCAAATTATGCATGGATCTCTCTGTAGCAACATGTTTACATGGCATCAAAATTACAACAGAACAGGAACTAAAATCAGCATTATCTCGAAGCCCACTTTGCATGCTTGTGCTAGTCACCACATTGATCACAAAAATACATGGTAAGCTCCTCTACAAAGAAGACATAGCCTAGTTCAAAACACACTTAGGGACCAAGTCCATAGGATGCACACATCAATCATGGCAAAAATGACAAAAGAGCTCGTGCTGATAAGAATCTGAAACTAACATTATGAAGCCCTCTTCCAACAGCATTTCGGGCATCAAGATGAGCTCAAATGTAAATGATGCAATGAGATTAAATGATGTACTCTTCGAGACGAACAATTTGGTATGCTACACGCCCAAAACGGAGCCACGGGTGCGAACATGTGATGCGATGAAGATGCAACAACTTTTATAGCATATGAGGACTTTGACGAAAAACGGGGGGAGAAGTCAACCGCTGTGGATCCGATCTGATCCGGAGCGCGCGGACATCGAGGACGACACCGGAGATGGAGCTCGGGGCGGCCGGAGTCGGAGGCGGCGCGGGCGAGGAGGTCCGGCGGAGGGCGACGGAG
>NC_057801.1:437043605-437055352 GCF_018294505.1 Triticum aestivum
GTTGCCTCTTGATGAACAGGACCCCGATTGATCGAGCCGGTTGTGGCTGGATGAACAGGACCCCGTGGAGGGCTGGATGAACAGGATGACCCCGTGGAGGGCTGGATGAACAGTAGACGGTGGAGGGATGCCCGTGGAGGGGTGGTTGAGTAGTAGCCGGTGGAGTAGCGCGCGGTTGAGGCTGGATGAACAGGAGCCCATGGAGGCTGCAGGAGGTCGATGGTAGCCCGTGGAGGCTGGAGGAGGTCGACAGTGGAGATGAACAGTATCCCGTGGAGTCCCGTTTTGCGGTACGCCACACCCCTCCGGATGAACAGGACCCTCGTTTTGACCGGAGCGCTCCAACATAAGTCCGTTTTGTCCGTTTTGCGGTACGCCACACCCCTCCCGATCAACAGGACCCCTATTTCGATCGTAGGAGGTCTGTTTCCTCCATTTTGCGGTACGCCAAACCCCTCCCGATGAACAGGATCCCATTTCGAACATGGTCGGTCGAACACAAGGCCGTTTCCTCCGTTCTGCGGTACGCCAGGCCTCGTTTCCATCGCCTGTTCTGTCCAAGCCCTCCCAATGAACACGACGACGCATTTTGTTCCGACCCAGCCGGTTGGCTCCCCATGAACACGTTGATGATGTTGTTTCTCCGTTCCGACCAAGCCATGTACACGAGCCCTGGCCGTACGCATGCGCAAGTAGGCATTTGAGACCCCGCCCGTATTTACACATACGTGGCCGTATTTATTTCTTGCACACTAGCCGTTGTACATACGTGTACATGCTACGTGCACGCCTCTACTGCGACATGTGCGCGCCTCTACATCGACCAGTATATATGTACATACACGTTCGCGACCAGAATGACAACGCTATGTATGCTTCGACCAGGTGGGTCCCGATTGTCAGGCACTTCCTTGCGTGCAAAGATGTAGCTGGTCGGTCCCAGTAGTCAGGGGGGCGAATCGTTTTTTCGGACGCACTTCCTTGTGTGCGAAGATGTAGCTGGTGGGTCCCAGCAGTCAGGGGGCGAATCATTTTTTTCCCGGACGCACTTCCTTGCGTGCGAAGATGTAGCTGGTGGGTCCCAGCAGTCAGGGGGGAAACGTTTTTTTTGCAAAATACAGTGGCCCGTCCGGTGGGTCCCAGCTGTCAGGTGGAGGAATCATTATTTTCCGCGTAATAAGGAGGCACTTCCATGCTACGGTCGTGGACCCAGTTGTCAGCCTCTCCACGTACAGTCCTCGTCCGATGGAAGTCGTTCCTTGACCATGTTGACCACGCCGCGCCGAGAGCACCACGGCGGTGGACGACGGCGTGGCCTAGGAAGGAGATGACACGGAGACGGGGAAGACACGACAGTGGATGCCCATGCGGAGAGGAGTACGAGGGTTCACTGGTTCGGCTGCGTTGTGAGGCTGTCGTCGCCGCAGAATAACAGGGGGTGTGGGTGAGTGGAGGGATGGCCTAGCCAGCGGTGGGAGTAGTAGGTTCGGTGAGGCCTCCGCGGCAGCACAGCTGGCCACGGGAGGCAGGAGCAGGCGGCACGACCGACGCTGCTTTGGGCGGCTGGAGCAAGAAGACCAGAGATTGAAGAAGCACGACGGTCGTTGGATGGACATCGTACGGTCACTGCAGCTAGAATCGTTTATATTGACTAAGTTGACAAAGCCCTTGGTACGTCAACTTAGTAGGACAATAGGTCAGCTTCTGAAACAGTGTGCCCTAGATGTCAGGGGGAGGAATCATTTTTTGGGCGGGTAAAGCTAGAATATCCGAGATTGAAGAAAAAGCACGGCATCCGTTGGATGGACATCCAACGACCACTGCTGCTAGAACCGTGTGTTGACTATAAGTTGACAAAGCCTTGCATACGCGTCAACTCTTTTTTTAAGGGACGCGTCAACTTAGTAAGGCCACAAGTGTGTGGCAGAGAACTTATAGCCCATTTGAGATTTGTAAGAATGTGCAGCCCATTTTTGAATTCTAATGGAATTTACTACAGCCCATTTACACTTTGTTAAAAGTACAACCCATTTCAACCAACCGTTCAAAATAGAATTCAATAAAACTTCCCACATTTTGATGGGATCCGAAATATTTTTATCCCGGAATTTCTAGTCAGATTAAATACAATTTCAATATAAATTTATATTACCTAAAAATCTAGCGAAACATTGCGCTCGCAACAATTAATGAAATTAAAATTTTCAATATCCAAAAATAATATTTATAAAGAAATTACGTGTTTGGTGCATTTTTTATAGTTACTGCCCAGTTTTTATAATTGCATCCCATTTATTATTTCTTAAAGCACATTTCTTGTTAAGCCTAATGCATCCCTCCTAGGAAAGATTTGCAGCCCAGCGGGGCGGAGAATAATAACTTGACCTTGCCTGGGTATTCCTAAAAAAAGTATAGCTGGGCTAGCCATTTTCAGCTTGAAAAAAATTAATATTTGGGCTGGATATCTGGCCTGGGCTAGACAGGCCACAGCTCGCCCAGTTAATACCTGGAGTGATGTTTCTGTTGTTGTTCAGAGGAGAAAAATTAATATCTGGGCTAAACATCAAAAAACTATGCAGTGCTCACACCTCAAAAACACAAATACTGCTCAAGCTGCTTGGTCCCAGTTGTCGGCCGCTTCTTGTGCAATTCTCTCGTTTATTGACTACATATGTTGACAATGGTGAGGGACCGTGATATCAGGAAACCAGGAGGAAGCAAAAAAAATTATAGTTATAAACTATATATATATATATATATATATATATATAAAATAAGGAGGCACTTGCATACGTGAGGCTATGGCCCTGGTGGGTCCCCATTGTCATCCTCTCCAAGTAAAGTCATCTCCTCGCCCGCGCACACTTTCCACCCGAAATAGTCAGTGCCGCCTGCCAAGCTTCCCGCTGCAGGCGATTGCTCCGCCTTCAAATGATACAAGTGTCGTCCGTCCGTCCATCTGCCGCCCACATTAATGATACGCGGTTGCTGAGGCGGCTACTCCGGTGACACACATCCGTCTCTCGGCCACCCACCATTGCTATATAAACTACTGCGCCGGCCATAGCCACAGTCATCCGCATCCGTTCCCTTTCTCCTGTCGACACCACTACTGTCCACCATGGCTTCCTCGCGCTCTAGCGCTCTTCGGGACGGGCAGACAACGGACCACAAGGAGATGGCAGCAATTGCTACCAATCGGCTGGCCGTCAGGCAACCGAAGGACGACGACATCCCAATGGAGAACATGGTAGTCGTTGATCCGCGCCAACCCCCTCCTCCGTGCCATCCTCGCTGGTGCATTGCACCATGACCATCGGCGAGGCCCGTGCCCAATATATGGACACGGTGAGGCAGATGCATGAGGAGTAGTTCTAGGAGGCGCAGGCCGATGCCGCCTACAACCACCATCTCCTCCAGGAGCACCTATAAGGGGAGGAGCAGATCGCCACGGAGCGGGCAAAGCAGGAGGTGCTGCTTGACTCATACCGCTCCGCCCGCGAGGGCTGCCTCGAGCGCTGGCGGTACCGCATGCGGGTGGAGGAGGCTGCGGCCACCTACAATGAGGGCGTTGAAGCGAGCGAGGCGCTGTTTGGCAAGACCGAGGATGAGGCAGAGGACAATGCCGACTCCGACGAGTACCCGCTCTGCTGGCATCGACGAGGCCCTACTCCGCCGATGCCCGGCAGCACCAACAACGAGGCAGAGCACACCGTCGGCTCCGCCGAGGCCCCTCCCCACCAACAACGAGGCAGAGGGCATCGCCGGCTCAGCCAAGGCCCCACCCCGCCGGCAAGGAGGGGGAGGATTTCCACTGCTCTGCCGAGGCGCCGCCCGCCGGCAACGAGATAGAGGACACCGCCGGCTCCGCCGAGGCCCCGCCCCGTTGCCAACGAGGCTGCGCCACACAGAAAACGAGGAAGAGTAGAACACGGTAGGTCGCTGCCGCTCGGGTCCAAGTAAGGCCACCGTTGCTACCCTCCGGTTGAAGCCAAGCTAGGCGGGTTGACCATTGACGGTCGGTTAGCTTCTTGGTGGCGACGTGGAGTCGGAGAGCTGTGTTTGAGAAGAACGCTGCTTCTACTTAACTGCTGGTGCAGTTGGCTCACTGACACGTGGGCCCAACAGGCCACATGTTAGTTACGCAACTGCACCTGCAGTTAAGTCACTGAAGCTTATGTTCGGCTCAGCGGGACACATGTGGGTAGCTTCGGTTAATTAATTATACCTCCAGCGCACCCCTTTTTAGTTGAAGAATGTATGAAATGTAATGAAATCCGGCATGTTTATATGAAATCTGACCGTGTATGAATGAATTTATTTCGATTAGTTTGAATTCCTATATCACTGGCATTGGATGAACATGCAAAACAATACGTACTAGCATTATTCCTAGGGTGATCACCTCGTTTGCAGCAGTTTCACATGTACTCCCTCCGGTCCTTTCTAGTCTGCATACAAGTTTTGGCTGCAGCCAAAGTATCTCTACTTTGACCAATCTTATAGAAAAAAGTATGCACTTTCACAATGTGCGAACTAAAAAGGAACAGAAGGAGTACAAAGAGTTTGAGCAGCTTTTTAGCGTTTCTATACATTGCAATCAAACACACAGGGTTCATAGAGAACATTCAAAACAATCAATTATTATGCATCTCAGCGACTCACATGTCAGAGGAAATATTTACTTCACAACTAAAGAAAAAAATTGATCGACGCTGCTGACAGCAAAGGGCGTCCCATTCGAAAATATCAAAAGCATTAAAATCAATGAGCAAAATTTGACAAGGTTGTCCCATTCCAAAATATCAAATGCCTACGATTGTGGAATGGGCAGGGTTTGCCATCAGTTCAGACATTGACATGGCACCTCATGCTAAATAAACCAGCTGTTCTTTTTGTGCAGTCCACCAAAATCAACCAAATTCACGCGTAGCTTGTATGATTTCGCCCTTATATGTTGCAACACCTTGAACTTATCGGCACCTCCTTTCTTATGGTGGAAATGAATGATTCGATGTATTCATGAACATTTTGTGCAGTTCCCATTGAAATCAAGCTGAGCAACCCTGTTTGCACAAATACAAAAAAGAGTGATTAGTATAAAGAAAACTGTACTATGAATTGATAGTTTAAACAGGCACCTACATGGTCCATGTAGAGCACACTTTTAGAAAAATGGAACTCACCTGAAAGAATCCTAGAACAACATTGTACTCGCGCATCACAGCAAAAAAATGGAGATTTGTCAGTCCTTCTGAGCTGAAGTTAGTTTGGTCTTGTGGGGAGTAATGTAACCATCCTTCAACTGCTCCTTCTGATGAGAAGATAGACAGGGCTTCTTCATACTGGCATAATTGGAACTAGTCACTTCACGTAGTCCATATTCTTCTTTAGAGGAAGATGATCCTGTTGTGCAAAGACAAGAGGACAACTAAATGCTAGCATCCCTATTTGCTCGAAAACAGGAAAGGAAATATTTAAAACAGCTCAGATGAAGCACTTCTCAAGGACAATACCACTTTTTCATGACAGTATCTAAGTAGTAGCACAACACCAATAGAGATGACAAAGCTCAATCATATGGATTAAATCAGTGGGCGAGTACCAACCTTTGTCAGGAGGCTTATTGTGTAGAGCATACAGATGAAGCACTTCTCCGGAACCATCTGTTGCTATCTATGGTGGTGGCCATGCTTACCATATACTCCTCGATTAGCTTAATGTTTCCAACATCTTCTTGTGCAGTTCCACTAAAATATATGGTATCTTCAAAGAAGATCCCTGTTTGCACAAGTAGAGATAATTACGTATTACATTAAGAGTGGCATCAAATCAGTGGCAAAACAATTGCTCGTTCCATCCATAGCAATAAATTAAGTTGCAAAACTATATCATTACTTGTGTCATCACAGTTCCAGTGATTCATTACAACACCGGGAGTTGATTTTTGTTTTTCTTCTGCTTGTTCTTCCCCTTCATCACTTGGTTCAATAACGGACAAGCTTCACCTTCAATGTAAGATTTGGCATGTCAATTAGGGAGCACAAGTATAGTACTAAACTTAATTTTCTAATGAAAGTGGCAAAATACAGGCCAACAGTTGTGAAATATCCTTATCTTACCTCAATGGGATATTACGGTGCACATACAGATTGGAAGTATTGTCTCCATTTTTGCAGTTCACTAAAATCAAGCAACATTATCGTACAAGTAGCACAACATATGAAAGCACACTACAGAATCATGTGAAAGAAGGCTAGTACTGACCTCTCATGATGCGGAATTCAAACAACTCACAAGAAGAAGATCTGAACCAAATTTGCCAACACGGATAGGAAGTAAGATCTCCTCTTGTGCAGTTCCACTAAGATCAAGCAATCAAGCAACGTTGTCGGTGTGACATTTTGGTTGAAATGCACAAAACACTCTTAAAACAAAAGTGTTTTGTGTAATGCAACAAAAGGTCACAATGGCAACGAGGTGAAGTAGATAACCCTGTTTACACAGAGGTGCAAAGGAAACAACTAGTGGTCAATAACGGTGAATGACACAGAAGCCAACAAAAAGAAGCATCTACCTTATCTACATGGGAAAGAAAGCAAGACAGTAGCATTTCTCAAACGGTGGCATTGATTAATATTAACATAGAGATTATATTAACAATAAAACTCGTTAAAAATGTAATTTGCTTTTAACTCTGGCATTGCATCAATTTTCCAGCGGCATTATTAGAGGGTGTTTGTTTACAGGGACATTTTGGTGTAGGGACAGAAAAAACTCCGTGTCAGTCCCATCTAAGCCAAACAGGAGGGACTTTTAGGGACTAAAAGTGGGCATTTGGGACTAAAGAAAGAAGACCCCGAGGGAGTCTTTTTGGGACTTTTTCCAATAGTTGCCCCTGCCACGCATCGCACCTTGTCTCTATTAGCTCATCACTAGGGGTAACATGGTCTTTTAGCATGTCATTTAATTACCTCTAGTCCATGTTTAGTCCCTGGAACCAAGCAGGTAGGGACTAGGGAGTTTTTAACCAAACAGGGCCTTAGGTTAACAACAGCTAATGAGTTGCACGAGACAGTGGACGCACCAGCACCATGTGCATCTACCGATGTACTATGGTCATGCACAGTCTGTTGCAACAAAGAACAAACAACCAAGGAGCATATTTGTGTTGGTCCCAATTTTGTTATCTTTAGACACCTTTCCCTATGTGAGCGCAGCAAATCTAGTCCTGCTTAAAGTCTACAGCCATGTTCCCCAAAACAAAAGACCAATTCGTTACAGATGTGCGTACTGCGTTTGTCATTGTTTTCTCTTTTCGACCAACGTAGGTGCTGGATAGCCAGTCTGTACTAGTACTTTCGCCCCTTCCTTTCCTCTTTGAACCACGTCCTAGATTTATGCGATACAACTTTCCCCACTACTTTCCCCCATTCCTTTCCTCTTTGAACCACGTCCTAGATTCATGTTATACAACTTTCCCCCTTCCTTTCCTCTTTGAACCACGTCCTAGATTCATGCTATACAACTTTTCCCACTACTTTCCCCAATCCTTTCCTCTTTGAACAACGTCCTAGATTCATGGTATACATGCAGCTAGAGCAATGCATGTGGTGTAAGTAAGTTATACCTTAAAGTTCTTGGGGTGTGGTTTGGTGGGCGACGGGACGGCGATGAAGAAGAAGGGGTCGGAGGCCCTCCCGCGCCGCTGCTGGGTGAAAGTGAACAGCTGCGCCGGTAGTGGATTCCCTTCCTCACCAACGGTGACAGTGTTAAGACTCCTTCCCTTCCCGGCGGATGGATCCTGCCGGCTCTTTGAGCAGCAGTGAGGGGAGAGAGAGGCCAACGAAGTCTTGTTTAAATCTGGAGAGGGTGAGAGAGTGTGAAGAGAGCAACTACAAGCGCTGAGGCTCCAGCGTGTATATATATACTGGAGAGAGAGTGTGAAGCGTGCAAACCCTAGAAAACAAGTGCCGAGGCTGCAACTTATATGTGATGAGGTGATTATAGGGTCACTATGAGATCGTATACCTCCGTATCCATCCATTTTGACCAGTTAAAGAATCCTCCTGGCACAAATTATGCTCAAGTGTAGTTATCGAACCCGAGACCTCAAGTTTGATGAGCGAATAGGCTAACCAGCTACACAACCCTCCCGTTATGTTCAGCGAGAGGAAAATAACCTTTTATACATTCCTGCATTCATGTGACAAGCATGCCGTGTGTTTTTTCTGTGTGTGTGGGAGTCATTGGGATTTCAATCATAATCGTGTCATGTGGCTTTGGTGGTAAGACTATCCACAGTGGTGCAGAAATAATGCAGCCTTAGTCACCTTACCTCTCTCCACGTAGTACGTTGGGTCCCACCAGTCATAGGGTGATACAAACAAATTAATAAGAAAAAAATTAAAAGCGCCAGCGGTGTATCTTACCTCACACATCTCGCTACTTCTCGGGAACACTGTCCAATTGATCCCTCTGTTCGCCCACATACTATTTTAAGTGAATCCTTTTTATAACATGCACACAATTTTGGGCACTTGTATTCGACCTAAGTCAGTGTGCCACCGTATCTCGTATACTTACTACTCCCTTTGTCTAGGTGTAATAAGTCATGTTAGAAGGTGCAACGGGACCAAGATGCATGTGTGTGTGTGTGTGTGTTTAACAGCATGTGTGTGTTAGAGAGAGAGAGAGAGCAACAGATCGACCTACTCCTACAGAGAGATGGTGTGTAGTGTACGATTTTTTCCACGAGAGTCGGTGCATCCTCTCGTTTTCGGGCGTGTCAGGTAGGGACATGCGGACAGCTGCCATGCCCGCTCCTGACCAGCCTGGCCCACCCAAAGCCCCTGCATCGCCCGCGCGCACTTCCCGCTTGAAACAGTCAGCGCCGCTCCAAAGAATCGGTGCCGCATTCATGCCCGGGCAGAGCGGACGCGACCTCTCACTGTCACAAGAGTGATGGTTGCTTCGTCCGTCCAACTTATTGTCGGGTTTATGTGATTTGACGGCTCATTGGTCTTTATTACTGAGGTGGTAGGACTGCTGGATGTCCCACACTTTCGACGAAAGGAGGTACTACTAGATTACAATTTTATCCATTCTTACAACGGAGGAGTGCAAGAGCAGTGAAAACACGCAGGCTCAGTGATTACATGGCCCACCTCACACTATCACCATATTTTCTGGACACTGTGCGACACCTAACTCTTTACATAGTACTCCCTCCGTTCTTAAATACTAGATGAGTCCCCGTGCGTTGCCGCGGAACAGTCGTATATCTCTCTGCGCAAAATTATCGATTTCATAGAACTAAAAAAACTCTATAACTGCATGACAAATGTGGTAGCCAAACTAAATAAACTCCCATCATCATTTAGATCATCACACGTAAGGAAAAAAGATCAGCCAACTCCTACTGCATAATGGGATTATATTTTTCTTTTTGACATGTTAATGGGACTTAAAAGCTCACTTACATGCATGCTACCGGTGCATGCTTGCATGCAGACATGTTGATGTGATTTAAAAACCCACTCACATGCATGCCACGGTATTTCTGCATGCTTGCATGTGGCTTAGTGCCGAGCCTCTCAACGTCTAGATCAGACGGCTATTATGGACTGATTTAGTTCATCTAACGACTACATTAATTTTGATGATGTGGCTCAAGGAGAGGATAGAGAATTCCTAGTAGTGGGGGCTAGCTATTACTAGTAGATAAGTCTTTATAGAGATTCCACTAGGTGAACTACATACGGAACAAAATGAATGAATCTACACTTAAAATGCATCTATATACATCTGCATGTGGTTCATGGTGAAATCTCTACAAAGACTTATATTTAGGAACGGAGGAAGTACTAGTATAGTACGTACTATAATTTAACAGCGAGATAAATTTGTACAATGCTATGAAGCTTCCAGCTTCTGGTACATGTATCTTGCATCCAAGGTTGCTCGTTGCAACATTTCATCAAATACAAAGGAGACTAACATGCATGCTATTGCATCTCAATGATTGACAGATCATAGCAAATATGTACTCCCTCCATTCCAAAATAAGTGTCTCAACTTTGTGCAAACTTTAGTACAAAGTTGTACTACTACTAAAGTTGACACTTATTTTGGAATGGAGGCAGCTAAAGAAAAAAATGATCCATGCAGTCCCTAGCCCTTGAATCGTGAACCCTCACCAGGCTTCAATTTGCTGGCAACGTTCGAGCTTCCTAACTAATGAAGTTTGCAACCTTTTGACCATTAGATCATTTTGTGCAGTTTCACCAAAATCGAGATGAGCATCCCTGTGGCAAAGAAATTGAAGAAGCGTGATTAGAATAAGATTACTAGGACTAGTTGATGAGACATAAACTCATCACAAATACAGTACGTAGAAGCCAGTAGAGGTATGTGCGGGGCAAAGAAGTAGAGAAATATCCACATGGAGTGATGTGGGCAGCTGGAGCAGTGGTGCAAGCCGACTGTAAAGGGAGTTGTACCTGAGGGACGTGGCTCAACCTTGGGGAGGGCGGCGGGAGGCAGCAAATGCCCACGTCGTGGCAGTGAGCAAGGGACGAAGGCAACCTCACCGGCTTTGTGAGAGAGAACGACGGGGACCCCTGATGGGACGTGCCGACAGTGGGTTTTCACTGTCGGCGATGGCGACCACATCTACACTAAGCATCCACCCCTTCCCCTGGCGGACGTGATCCGCCGGTATGTTAGAGATGTGACCATAGTCGTTTTGTGCGAGAGAGTGTGAAGAGAGCAACCCCAGCAAGCAACCGTGTAGGCTGGCCCATCCCGACTATGTATATACTGGAGCGGTTTCCTTTTCTCTCTATATGAACCTATCATATTGCGTACGTGCCACCGAAGAAAAAAAACTTTATTTATAAATGACGCGGCACCTACTACTCGTTCTCCTATAACCTTGCGCTTGGCATCTCCAAAATATTAACCTTGCGATTGGCTCTTCGCCTCTTTGGGAAGTCGAGCAATAATGGTAGTGCAGTATATATCGTTCTGGCTATATGAGACCGAATAAATTGTTGCACGTCCACCACATGGGCAAGGGTCGAGGGGCGAGGGAGAGTGCTACATACGGAGCAAAATGAGTGAATCTACACTCTAAAATACGTCTATATACATCAGTGTTTGGAGTATGTACTAGTAGTTCATAATGAAATCTACTAAAGGACATATATATTCCAAACAATATGATATAATCTCTATAACCAAGGTAGTAGGGACGAGGAGTAAACGGAGGGAGTAGTAAATTTTTCTCCTCGTCCTGCGAGCCACTGCGTGCATGGGCGAGGGAGCGGGCGTAAGGCGGAGCAAGCTTCACCTCATCCTGCGAGCCACCGCACCCGCGGGCGGGGGAGACGGCGTACTAAGCAAGCTTCTCCTTGTTCTGTGAGTTGACAGGACACATCAAAAGTACTCCAGTGTATAGAGCCTTGCCTCTAAGGTAGGCCCCACATGGTTTGCCTCTTTTTTAAATTTAACATAATGCGTCAAGTCGCAATTTGTTTGTTCACCCGTGGTAGACGATCCTCCCTCCACCAAGTGGACAACCAGTACACGTGCCAAATTACCACATGGGCTGCCTTTTTCGTACAGAAATGAGCTCCACCGTGTACCCGCGCGGGTGTGGTTGGGAAAGAGACGGGAGTACATGCGACGTGCATGCACCTCTTCTCTTTGTGCACGTCCCCCACCTACGTGGGTGTGTGTGAGAG
>NC_057801.1:437055733-437074570 GCF_018294505.1 Triticum aestivum
AAGAGAGCAATCAAAATTGTGTGTGTGTGCATGTCAAAGATATAGGGCGACTGACCTACCGGAACGTTAGAGGGCACATGTCAAGTCTGTGTGTGGCAGGGAGACATGACTAGAGCGCTCGATGTATCGGTGTGTGTGTGGGGGCGAGGGGGTGGGGGGAGGGGTAGGCAGAGGCCTAACTATAGAGGTAGAATGACTCGTATATGTGTCGAGAAGGAGAGACCCAGCTATGTCTTGAGGGAGATCAGTAGACATCCATACATAACTAAAGGACGAGAAATATGATGGGAGAAAGAGAGAGAGAGGAGAGAGAGAGGGAGGGAGAGGGAGGGAGAGGGGTAGAGTGCTGGATGGGTGATGGAGTTGCTTCTCGAAGATGGTGGGAGAGGCCTACTAGACAAGCTGAGGGTGGAACTGCAATGTTATCAATAAGAGTGGGGATGTGTTTCTGTGTGTGCCTGTGCGTGATAGATCTGTCGGGACACATCCATGGATGATGAAGGGGAACCATGTGTTTGGTAAGCAAACCTAACTATATCGGTAGATCAATTGTTGTTTGTCGGAGGAAGGGAGAGACATAACTAATGAGGTAGATCGATCGACGCGTCGGGCAAAACGAGTTATAAGGACCTAGCTAGCTATATGTATAGCGAGAGATCGGTCGGTGTACGTCCATTTGTTAGAGGCAAATAAGGCCCAGCGAGATGGATAGACAAAGATAATGGAGCTAGGAGGTGGTGCGAGAGGCCCCGCTACTAGCTAGATAGGGGGAGGAGTGTGCAGTTGTGAGATCGATGAAAAGAGGGGCGAGAGTTTACATGTGTGTGTGATCGTATGAGTGACATGAGGCAAGGACACATAAAGGAGGAGATTGAAGGTGTGTCTGTATGTTGTAGGCAGGCATCGCTGGAGAGGTTTATCGATCGGTGTGTGTCGAAAAGGAGTTGTGGAGACTCTAGGAGAACGACCTAAAGAAAAAAAATGAATGTGCCCAGTGGATAGAATGCCGAGGGAGGGGGAGGGCGAGGAGGGCGTGTGCATGCACGAGAGAAAGTTAGTGGTAGCTACAAAGGTTAGAGGATTGTGTGGGTGTAAGAGACTAACAAAGATCATAATTTGATTTGGAAGCGGATTCATATATTTGAATAGGAGATCATAGTGTTTTAAACATATGCATGCATGAATATAGCAGTGATACACGTGTGTCGGCGTTCTGGGAACGGGGGTCCCCAGACTTGCCTGCCTGTGGCCTGTGGCATGGCTCAAGCGGAGGCCTAGTGTAGCCCAGCTTCTTCAGCTCAAGCTCAAGACCCTCGCGAGGGGCCAAGCCTCGCGGGGCGGACAACAGGAAGCTTCCTCAGGAGCAGCCTCATCAGGCAGGCTCGCGAGGAGGCGGAGAGATCAAGGCAGGGTACCTCGCGAGGTGCCCGTGACGCAAGCCATGACGATTGAGACCAGGCGGGCGCTAGGTGGGCGCCGGCCTGCGCAGTGTCCTCGTTTCCCCTTCGGTGCAAAGGGGGCAAGCACAGGCCAAGGCATCAGGCAAAGGTTACCGTTTCGGTGCAACAAGACCAAGACCAGCGGAGCGGCAGGATGGAGGTCACCGTGGAGCCCAGGATGGCATCACCGTCAATGTCTTTGGCAGTCGAAGACCAACTTTAGTCAGGATAAGTGTACTAGATGTTCCCCTTCAAAATGGACAAATTTTGGTGCCCTTCCCGCTCATTATTTAGGAAGAGGCCCAGGGCCTCCCTCTATAAATAGAGCTAGCCACCACAGAGGAGGGGGATCGAGATTTGAGAGAGGTTTTGGGTAGACTAGAGAGAGCGGCGACTGAACTCACCCAAGCAGTTCATCGCACCAGTTCAAGAACACCTCTCGCGAGGCTGTTCTCCCTTTGTATTGTTCATCAGCCCCTGAGGCCATCCACCACACCACACACTGGAGTAGGGTATTACACCACAATGGTGGCCTGAACCAGTATAAACCTCATGTCTATTGTGTGTCCTTCTTGCTAGCCTAGATTCCTTGCGAGGCTTTGAGACGTGAGTTGGTAGGGGAAAGATCTTCGTGCGCACCCCAGAGTTCGAACCTCAAGGGTCTGCCGGAACCCGAAATCCGACATTTGGCGCGCCAGGTAGGGGTGCGCCGGAATCCTTCTTCCACCGACTAGCATTTCGTCGTCCGTCGCGCCCATGTCTGACGCTCGCCGAGCCCGTGCCGAGCGTCGGGCTGCTCTCGCGGCCCATGTCGCCCAGACGGCCCCCGTCGGCGGGCCTCCCCGTCGTTCCCCATCGCCTGCCGCCCATGCCGCCACCGGCCCGGCGGGGAACGAGCAGCAGGCGTCGTCGCTGCATCCCTCGGTGTGGCGTGAAGGCCGCACCACCACCTCGTCGCTGACTCCGGCAGGCTCGTCGTCGCATGCTCGCCGCGCTCCCGTGGACGTGCACGCCGCGCTGCTCCTGGCACGTGAGCTCCTGCACTATCGCCCTATCAACGACCTCTACGACGAGTGGCTCGCTCATATCACCAAGCTCGTCATTGCTGCAAGGGGCTCCCCTGCGCCGTCCCTCTTGTTGCATCGCCCTCCGCCCTGCGCTGGCAACGCAGCTCCGGAGGCACCCCCGTCGCCTCCTCCTCAAGAAGGCTCCCTGGCCCCAAGGTGCGCGACCCCTGGATGAGACCCACCGCGTCCAGCACCCGTGCAGCAAGAAAGGAGCTGCCAAGAGGTCCCTCGCCCTCAAGAAGTTGCTCGCATGCTCCCAGCGCCAGCACGCCATGACCGCGTTCCTGCTCCAGCGCGCCAAGACCCCGCGCTGCTGCCGGCGGCAGCGCGCGGAGACCTCCAAGATCAAGCCCTTCGTCACCAAAGGCCCCCTGTAGCCACTGTAGGCTGCCGCGCCTTCACCGCCGGGCTGTGCAGCGTGGCCTGGCCGGGCAAGTTCAAGCCAGATCTGCCTCCTCACTACGACGGTACTGCCGACCCCGCGGAGTTCCTCCAGCTCTACGAGCTGGGCATCAAGGCGGCCAACGGGGATGAAAAGGTCATGGCGAACTGGTTTCCCATGGCGCTCAAGGATGGCGCCCGCACCTGGCTCCTAAACCTGCCTCCCGGCACGATCTCCTCTTGGGACGAGATGCGCACTCGCCTCATCGCCAACTCACAAGGCACTCACGACCGGCCCCCGGCTATGAGTGACCTGCACCGCATCAAGCAACAGCCAAGAGAGACCCTGCAGAAGTACATCCAGCGCTTCAACAACGCCCGCCTCAAGATCCCCAGGGTGACTGAGGAAGCCATCATCTCAGCCTTCTCCGATGGCGTGTGTGACATCAAGATGAAAGAGGAGCTAGCGATGCATGAAGACCTGTGCACATCTCTGGAGCTATTCAACTTGGCGACCAAGTGCGCCAGGGCTGAGGAAGGGCGCCTCTCCCTCCTCGAGCTTCTAGCTACTGATCCGGAAGAGAAGAAGCCCAAGGTCAAGGACGTGAAGCGCAAAGGAGCGTCTATCCTCGCAGCGGAGCCAGACACCAAGCGAGGCAGGGATCAGCCGGAGTCATCCAAGGGCAGCCAGTACTGCGTGTACCATGACCTCCACACCCACAACACCAATGAATGCCAAGAGCTCGGGGCTGTGCGAGATGGGCGTACCGGCCGACGCCCCGAGCGCAACGATCAGGGCTATGGCCGAGGAGGAGGAAGAGGTGGAGGACGATGGGCAGACCATGGCCCTCGCCAAGGATGGCGTGACCGACCTCGCGAGAACCGCTGGCAGGACCAGCCTCGCGAGGGAGGTTGGAGGGACCAGCCTCGTGAGGATCGCCCACAAATCAGTGCAGGCCTCCCTCCTCTGCCACCACCACCAAGGAGCAATGAAGACCAGCATCGGGACGAGGGGGCTGGGGGCTTTTAGGAGCCGCGCGCAATCGCTTGCATCCCGGGCGCCACCCAGGCCCCAGCCTCACAGCGCATCTTCAAGCAGTTTGCTCACGAGGTAAATGCAGTCCTCCCCAAGCTTGAGGCCACGCGCCCTCTCAGGTGGTCTACGTGCGCTATCATGTTCAGCTTAGCGGATCAGCTCAAGTGCGCGGCAATGGCCGGAGTCCTCCCAATGCTTTGTTCCCCAGTCATCAGCAATGTGCAAGTCACCAGGACCCTCATCGATGGTGGAGCAGGACTCAACGTCCTGTCCGTTGAGACGTTCAACAATCTCCAAGTGCCATATGATCAGCTTCAGCCGACCAAGCCTTTCTCAGGAGTCACTGATGGTTCCACCATTCCGATAGGGCAGGTTCGCCTTCCAGTCACCTTTGGGCAGCAAAACAACTACCGCACCGAGCTCATTGACTTCGACGTCGCCCACATTCACCTGCCATACAATGCCATCCTCGGGTACCCAGCCCTGGCTAAGTTCATGGTAGTGACTCACCATGGCTACAATGTCCTCAAGATGCCAGGAAGCGGTGGGGTCATCACAGTCCCCTGTGAAGAAAAGGATGCAGTGTGTTCTCTTGAGCATGCCTTCCAGGCCGCGGCAATCGAAGACCCGGATCACAGGAGCGGGGGCCTCCCCGAGGCAGTCCCTAAGAAGAAGAAGACTTCACCAAACCATCAGGAGGCAGGCACCTCCAGAGGCGTTGTGTCAAGATCCGCGCCCGTTCAAGGGGCGCCACCCTCAGTCGCATAGGAAGGCGCGCCCGGCGCCCTCCTCGTGCAGGGCTCGGGGGCTCTTTCTTGGAGGGCCACCGACTTTGCCAAGGTCACGAGGGAGGTGCTCGGGCACCACTTGGAGACGTGCTTCAAAGCACGTTTCCCTCAGGAAGGTATGAGGCAAGGAGGGCCAAACCCTCAGGAGTTCATCGCAAGAAACACTCAGGAGCTGCAGGAGTCAAGAGTCATGCGCGGCAGCCGCCGCTTACCCGCCGTAGCCCCCCATCCAGGCGAGGATGGTGGGCTGCGCATCTGCATCGACGTGCTAGGGCTCAACCGAGCCGCGTCTCAGGAGCGCCTCTGGCCTTCACGCGTAGGGCGTTGCGAGGGTCCATCTCACAGCTACGTTCGCATGCCTTTAGGCCTGCCGAACACGGCCGCAGCTCATCAGCGCCTGCTGAGGAGCATTCTGGAGGCTCAGGAGGTCAGGCATTGCGCGGTCCTGGCGGAGATGCAGATGGCCCTCGAAGATCCACCTATGCCCCCGGAGCCTCCCGAGGCTCCTAGTCCCTGGAGCTCGTGAGGGTCGGCTTCCTCACCGCGCGTCGTCTGCTACTTCAGCATCCCTTCATCTCCAACGGTATCAGGTGATATCTTTCGAAGTTCCATTTTCAGCTGGGAGCACCCACGGGGCTGCACCATTCCCAGGTCGCATGGGTCCATCCCTGCGGCATGTATCTGCTTCTGTTCTTTGCCTACCTTGTTGAGGGCGCCCCCCGGGCTGCATTATCCCCAAGCTGCTCAGGCTTGACCCAGTGGCGTTTGCTTTTTCCGCATCTATCCAAATGGATTTGCTCCTCCATGCTTAACCTGATTCCCATGATTATCGTCTGCTGCCTATCACGGACCTCTCCACTCTCATGCAAAGCGCTTGCACGTTAAAAGGGGGGTGCCTGAGCATCGCGACTCATGGGCCCTTACTGGCTCTCCAGCCCTCACCCCCTGGCCTTGACCCACAGCATCGCGACCTATCATACCAGTGGTGGCTGAGCTCGCTCGAGGGCCGGGACCTGAGGACGTACAACATTTACATTCTAACCACCTTGCAGGAACATACCACTGATAAAGGCCCAGAGCCAGGCGCAACCCGCCTCGAGGTAGGGCCTCGTGAGTCCCGTGCTGGCTCACGGGTGCCCAGATACACCTCTCCTGGCCCTATCGTGCCGGCCACGTGTCAGGGCGGGGCTGTACACGCCCCGGGGGCTCCTCCCGGAGGGGAGCCCCCTCCCACGCACCAGTGGAAGCACCATGCTCCGCGCTGGCTGACGACACTGCCGAAGAGCGGCTATGCCCGTACACATACGGAAGCACTATGCTCTGCGCTGGTGATAAACAACTGAGCGCGGCCCACGGCCATATCATCCTCAGGGAGCCCAGAGCTCAGTGTCTGGCACTATCGCAATGCCTCCCCTCAGGAGTGCCGTGTGAGGGGGCTGGACATGGGGGCTGCGCCCAAGCGCATGCCACCCAGCCAGGTCCCTCGGACCTGGTTGTCGCGCGCCCCTCCCTGAGTGGAGCCATGGTATGAAAACTCGTTTGAACGTCAAGGGGGACTCCTGAGCATCGCGACTCAGGAGCCTAACTGGTCACGTAGCCCCTCACTCCTTAGTTCCAAAAGGCTAACGGCGGTTGAGGTATGCGCTGGGCCGAGCCCTGCCGACGTAGAACGACAAATCCACTCCTATGCCTCCCTTCCCTACTTGCTGTTTGCACGTCAAGGGGGACTCCTGAGCATCGCGACTCAGGAGCCTAACTGGTCACGTAGCCCCTCACTCCTTAGTCCCATCCTGGTTTCCGGTCGGGGCCAACGGCGGCTGAGGTATGCGCAGGGCCGGGCCCTGCCGACGTAGAACACAAGCAAATAGGAGGGGAAATGCAAATTCTAGGGAATTCAAAAGCAAATATTACAGGCCATAGATTGTTTCACAACGCCAAACAAAAGTTTAAACGCCTCCACGAGGCATGGTGCATGTTGCAGGAACTGAAACAGGACAGAAGCCGCGAAGGGATCACTATCCGGTGGCACCGCCGCCTGTGGTGGAGTCACGTTGGGCGGATCCACCTCCTAAGGCCGCAGAGCTGGTGGCATCGCGCCCGGGCTAGGTGCTGAAGGTGCGGAACCTCCCCAAAAAAGCCTCAGCTCGGCCTTTCACAGCCTTAGCAGCAGCAGCGGCAAGGTCGCCGCTCACAGGTTCCAGCAAGCTGTCGAGGTCGATGTTGGGGTCGCGAAGGTAGACGTGGCTGAGGACACGCGTCAGCGCTGCAGAAATCAGGGCACGCGCCTCGGCCTCGGCCATGGGACCAAGGC
Organism: Triticum aestivum; assembly: GCF_018294505.1. NCBI lineage: Eukaryota > Viridiplantae > Streptophyta > Magnoliopsida > Poales > Poaceae > Triticum > Triticum aestivum. The sequence continues at coordinate 437,062,756 of NC_057801.1, forward strand.
CATCCGCGACATCTTCAAGTGCACGGACCAGGAAGGGAAGCAGCTTGGCGGGGCCGTCCTCTGCGCCAGCCAATGACTTCTCTAAGCCGCCCTCATAAAGCGTCTTCAGCGCGGCGCGAGCTTTCTCCTCCAGCTTCGCGAAGGCCACTCGTTCCTCGGCCAGGACCTTCGCCTTGCTATCAAGCTTGGTCCTCTCCGCCTTCAGCGCCTGCTCCGGCGTCTCCAACCGGCGGTCATCGAGCTTGGTGTCCCGGTCCCTGACGGCAGCTTCCCGAGCCTTCATCTCCTTCTCCTTCTCCTGGCGGCCGCGGACCTCCTTGGCGAGCTCGTCACACAGGCCCTGCAGCTTGTCCTCTAGCGCCTTGCAGCGGCCCCGGTGTCGTAGAATTGTCACGGCAGATGTTCTTAGTGTGAGGACTTAGTCGCGAGTCCAACACATCTATGTGATAGCTTGAGAGGGGTTGAGCGGAATCAAGAGACGCAACACAAGACAAGGGTTTAGACAGCTTCGGGCCCCGGGAAACATCATCTGGTAATAACCCTACATGTTGTTCGTGGCTAGGTCTCATTATGATCATGAGGGAGTCGTAGTAAGCCGGCTCTCCTCTTTGTGTCTAGCCCTAGATATTGTTTCTTGTCCCCTCTTTGGGGAGCCCTGCCCCTCCTTATATAAGTTGAAGGGGCAGCTTACATGTAGAGTCCTAGTAGGACTAGGACTAGTCTATCTTTCCTTACAAGTTGAATACAAGTCCGGGTCTTGCTTCCTTGTAAAGGAAATATTCGTCATCCCTTTCCTCTTAAGCCGGCCCACCATAACATGAGCCGGCCTTCAGGGCCTCGGGCCTAGTCTTCTATCTGACCCGCCGTCGGGGTCATTCGTGAGTCATCAGGCTCGTGAGTCGTCTGGCCAGTAAACCGCCAGACCCGTGAGTCGCCAGTCCTTCGGCCGGTCATCGGTGAAGCGCCAAGTCCGGCCGGGTCATACTTCCGGCCGGGTTATACCGCGGGGTATATCCCCGACATTAGCCCCCAGTTTAATTTGGATTTATCCATGTTAAACTAATCTGCAATATAAACACAAGAATAAATTTGACAGGTTGTGTTCCTGGTTAAATATTCTTTGTAAGCCGGCACTTGATCATACTTAAGTCTTTGTCATCTCCTTCTTGATATGTATCCATGATCTCATAGCAAATCTCTTTAGCAGATGTGTTCAAATTTTTCCAATGCAAAAAATCCAGATACTTCCTTTGAAAAATCCGGGTCAACAGGACAGCTTCAGAGTCAATTTGCTGACATTGGTCTCTTGTTGAGAAATATTGTAAGAGATAATCCACTTGAGTCGGCTTTCAATGCTCTGACTTGACAAAAAATATTGGTCTTCAAATATTCAACTTATATTCAGCCGGCTTGAAGATATAAAACTTGCCGGTTTATGATTACCAAAATTGCCGGGTTATAATAGATGATGCCGAGTCATAATTGCCGCCGACGCTGGTTTATGATTTTTGCAGACACCGGGTCAATCTGATTTACCCAAACTAAGAATTTGAAGATATTTCTCCCTTATATCCATATTACCTATAGCCCCCAAGGGCCGGTTTAATCAGCATGAATAAGCCGGGACTTATCACCATGGCTTTAAATAAAATCGAGTTGTGTAGCCCCCATGAGTCGGCTATAGTCATAGTAGTGTAGCCGGGTCATCCTAGAATTGTCTTGAATTTCCAACAGGAGCAATTGGTAGCCCCCAAGGGCCGGCTCATTCAAAATGTGATGAGTCGGGTCTTCAATAAGTTGAGCAAAAAATGACTTTGCATTAACCCCCAAGTGCCATGGTGCATGCTGGCAGTGACATGGGACTTGTATATTCGATGTAATCTCGATTTGAACAATGTAGCCCCCAAGTGCCGGGTCATAAGCCTGCAGCGACTCGGGACTATTTCCTCTATTGTAAAATAAATCATGCCCATTGATAAAAATAATAGCCGTTGCGCTAAAGCAACTTTGAAAACCTCAATCATAACACTGGTTATTAATAATCACAATAGAAATCCAGCCATGTTGGCTATTCAAGATTTGAATAATATAATCTGGTATGAAAACCTCAATCATTCAATATCATCATGAAAATCCAGCCAGTTTTGGCTATTAAAGATTTGAATACCTCATCGGTTGACAAGTAAATCCGGAGCTTAAATACCTGGCGGCTCTTGGCCGATGATGACTTAATGCGCATTCATTGTAAGCCAGAATTTTTGTAACCCGGTGGCCTATAGCCCTTGAGAAAATCAATAATTGATAACCCTTTTGAGACACCAACTTTGGTGATGAGCTTGGACTGAAGCAATTATATAAGTCATAGTTCTGCAAATCCTGCACAGAGTTTAAACAACATATGCCCTGGCGACTTAACGTCAAGAGCCAGGGCGGGTAACCACCCAAATGTAGTCTTACCCTGCACACAAGTAGATCACAAGACCCCTTGGCGGTTTGCCGCAGGGCAGGTCATATAAAAAAACCAAAAAGAATCATAAATAGACAAGTCAGTTATCAATCATGATGTTAAGACACAATTGATGTTATCATACTTATGATCCTTTGGATGATACCACCGGTTCACGTGACCCGGAGGGTGAAGTTGATAACTCAACCCTGTAAAAGCCGGCACATATGATATTTGTGACAACTCAAATACTTGTGATTGTATAAAAACAGATAAAAAATTTGAGGCTTCTGATTTGAATACGATGAGTAAACCGTTCCAAAGGGGTTAAGCTAAGATTCGAATACGATCATATAGCCCCTAGTGGCATTGGCGTTGCCGATCAAAGTGGGTATCGACAGCTATGTTCTCTTTGGTTCGAATAGGACCTATGTTTGAACAGGAAGCCCCCAAATGACCTTAAGAGTTGTTTAGCAATGCTGATTCGAATACGATCCATGTCGATTCCCAAAGGGGTTGAGCTATCTTTCGGATACGATCAAGAAGCTCCCAGGTAGGTTCAGCAGTTTGCTAATCAAAAGGGTATCGACAACTATGTTCTCTTTGGTTCGAATATGACCTATGTTTGAACAAGAAGCCCCCAAGTGACCATATAAGTTTTGGCATTGCGCCGATCAAGAGGGTACTGATAGCTATGCTCGATGAGCAGGAAGCCCCCAAGTGATCATAATAAGATAAGCCGTAAGGCAGGATACCCATGTTTGAACCACTCATCATGGCAGCAAGTTCTTTTTGGCAACTTTTAATTTTCTGAGAACTCGAACTTGCGAGAGATTAATTCTTTTTGAACCAGAAGTTTAAACCGGATGTGAAAGCTTCCAAACTTTGTGAGAGATAAATTTACCTTGAGCCGGATTTGAACCTGATTTGAGAGCATCAAAGCTTTGTGGTAAATAAATTTCCCTTGAACCGGATATTAAGAGCTTCAGTGCTTTGTGGGAGAGAGATGTCTCTTGAACCAGATTTTAAACCGGAATCCTTCTTTTTAATCCGGACATTTTCTGACGGCCTTTAAATTGTTCACCAATATAGCGGTAGCCTCCGGAACCGGGTTACCTTCCCTCCAATGACCCAGAGTTCTTGAATTCACTAATACCGGCCAATTTCGCCGAGTCATGTCATTGTAGCCCCCGAGTCTCAAGACGACTCGAGGTGTTGGCTTGAGATTCTCCATATTTGACCATAGCAGAAGGTGTATATCATTGGCGTTGATAGCGCGATGTGAATCCATAGAAGGTTGAGGTGACTGCGGCGGGTTTATAAATGATCCCGTATGAGTCGTGTCAGCAACTCATCCAATGGTTCCTTCCAACTGGCTATTTGAAGTTTAACCAAACTGTAGTGACGGCGACTTGTGCGCCTGCCCATTGAGCCATTCAGTACGGCGACTGATAATACATGATAATTTGCCTCCAATTTGTTGGAAGAAAACCGGGCTTCCCAAGCAGTGACTTGCTCATACTCAATAAACAGCTCATGCGGATAGGTGCGGCCCGATGTGTTGATGTAGACCAGGCCATGAGAGACGGACGGTAAAGACAACCGCAACATCTGAGACGGCATAGACAGATGAACCGTCCATGGCGTTGTAAGCCGGTGCAGACGGGCAAGTTGTCCTCTTTGTTGTAAGCCGGTGTGGTCGTCAGAGACGGCCACGGTGTTGTAAGCTGGTGCGGACGCGAGAGACGGCCATGGCATTGTAAGCCGACGTGGTCGCGAGAGACGGCCAGGCACGGTAAGCCGTGCGGGCGGTGAATCAATCGCGGATGCGGTCTCGGCGAGTTGATGTAGATTGACCTGCACGGGTGACGGCTTGCGCGCACGCATTTAACAGCAAGCGGGCGCGGAGGCCTGTGCATGATGATGCTAACGCATATTTCATAGGCATAGCATGACTCCACCTTTATAATAAATCATTGTTCCTGCATACAGAAAAATACATAAAGTACAGTAGTTCTTTAAAAGAATTTAATATGTACTAAAAAAATAGACCGGACTAATATCACCTGATGTATTTGGACGGGAGATGTCCATATAGATTGGTCAAATGACTCTGTAGTCAAAATACAGGCTAGCGTACTAGTACTTCCTCCATTTTTTTGTCAACCATCTGGTGATTTTTGTCCATCTTCATATGGGTATCTGGTGCCGTTTCCTTCTCCTTCATCAGGTACCCAGACCCGCCGAGGCAACCAACGGTGCGGCAGGCAGCTGGTAAAATGTACTTTGGCGACGGTGGGGTCGCCGCGATGGCGGCTGAGTGAGCCGGCAGCGGCTTGGCGCTAGAAGGAGGGCGACTTAAAGCGGCGCGGTCGTGACAGCGGAGAGGCGCCGGCAGCTCAGAGGGCCTTGGCGAGCCCGCATCGGAGACAAGTACGGTGGCCCTTACGGCAGGGGCATACAGACGGAGGTCACCTCGGCGGGTCACAGAGGCGGCGACAGCGGCTCAACACCTGCTCCGGCGAGGGCGTTGCAAGGCCAAGGCAGAGGCCGGGTTAGGCCTGATGGCAGTGGCTTTAGAACTGCAGCGACATGCGACAGACGTGGTGACCCGGTGAAGGCGACTTTGACGACGGCAGACGTGTTAACAGAAAATCATAGCGGCGCGAAGCGGTAGCTCAAGGCCGTAGTGACAGGTGGAAGAGGCCAGATGAGGCGAAAAACCGCGTCTCGCAGAGGCAGAGGCGCCTCGACACAGCCGGAGGAGGGTGCTTGCGGCGGCCGTGTCAGCCAGCTGGCTTGGCGAGGTGCGACGGCACCCGGTGCAACCATGGACGGAGGCGAGGCCCAGCAGGGAAAGGCGGGGCGGCGGCTTGCGGCCGTAGAGACGGGAGCGGCTCGGTGCGGAGATGGCCTTGGAAACAGGTCGAAGCGGAGGCAACCGCGGCACCAGGGTTGCTCGCGGACTCGTAGGCAGCCGCAGTACAGGCGCCAAGCTGGTTTGGAGTGGGCAGCCCGGAGTGGAAACGAGGCCATAGCGGTTGACTTCTAGTCCACGCTCACGTAGCAGCCTTTCAGGTGCGTGCTCTGCCAATTGACTCTCCTGTGTGTTGGCGTGGAGCAAGGAGCAACCGTTGGTGAGCAAAACCACTTGGAAAGCCTTGTGTGAGATCAATTTATGGTAATGATGGCCTAGGAATTTTGTCCCTTGAAAGGTTTGCTTCTCCGTGTAGCAAACAGAGATTTAAAAAACTGATTTGGAGATGTTAGAACATGAGTAGTCTTCAGACTCGCTTTGACTAAAATGCAAGTAGATGATTAGGCGTACGCGGGCTGTCAGCCTTTGGCTGTTGCGAGCAAAGAAGAACTGGGAACGGACACGGCCACGCCCAGAGATAGAAATTTTTTGTTAGTCTCACGGGATTTGCGGTAACGGCTGTAGCGGAAAATCCAATCGGTGTCAATGGCTTGCGGCGACTTAACCAACAACCAACGCAACCCTAATCCTCTTGATCCCTCTCGATCTTGATCCAGTCTTGTACTACATGCCAGCGCCAGGCTAATCACGATCTTTGATCACAAAACGATGAATTGCAGGCTCTGTCCTGTTGTCGGCTCTCCCCGTGCGATCCTTCCGTATCTTCTTGAGCCATTCTTTTTCTTCATCAGACTAATCGCGAGCTCCTCGATAGAGAGATCCCTTCAAGAACTCAACACCATCGTGCGCAGGACCCACGGTGGGCGCCAACCGTTGTAGAATTGTCACGGCAGATGTTATTAGTGTGAGGACTTAGTCGCGAGGCCAACGCATCTATGTGGTAGCTTGAGAGGGGTTGAACGGAATCAAGAGATGCAAGACAAGACAAGGGTTTAGACAGCTTCGGGCCCCGGGAAACATCATGCGGTAATAACTCTACATGCTGTTTGTGGCTAGGTCTCATTATGATCATGAGGGAGTCGCCGTAAGCTGGCTCTCCTCTTTGTGTCTAGCCCTAGATATTGTTTCTTGTCCCCTCTTTGGGGAGCCCTGCCCCTCCTTATATAAGTTGAAGGGGCGGCTTACATGTAGAGTCCTAGTAGGACTAGGACAAGTCTATCTTTCCTTACAAGTTGAATACAAGTCCGGGTCAAGCTTCCTTGTAAAGGAAATATTCGTCATCCCTTTCCTCTTAAGCCGGCCCACCATAACATGAGCCGGCCTTCTGGGCCTCGGGCCTAGTCTTCTATCTGACCCGCCGTCAGGGTCATCCGTGAGTTATCAGGCTCATGAGTTGTCTGACCAGTAAACCGCCAGACCCGTGAGTCGTCAGTCCTTCAGCCGGTCATCGGTGAAGTGCCAAGTCCGGCCGGGTCATACTTCCGGTCGGGTTATACCGCGGGGTATATCCTCGACACCCGGGCATTCGCAGCGTCGCCCAAGGCAGCATCGCAAGCGGCATTGGCGTGGGAGGCGGCTTGCTTCTCCTCATCAGAGGCCGACGCGGCCTGGCTCAGCGCCGCCCGGACAAAGGCGTCAGAGCGGACCCAACTAGAGGCTAGCTCCAGGCGCCCAGCCACCAGGCGGGGGTCCGCGCTCCGAAGATCCTCCCGCAACCGGCTCAGTTCGTTGGCAGCCCGGTCTAGGAAGGCAAAGGAAGAATAAGAGACGGGAGCCTGTGGAATAGGCGGAGACGACGGCAGCGTGATCACAGCTTGGGAGGAAGGAACCCCTGGGCCTTGGCCACCTCTTCGACAGCATCAAGCGCAGGCACCTCCAGAGTCAGGGGGGCCACGGGGGCTGACTCCTTGCCGGAGCGTCCCTACTGTGCTCGCGAAGGCGACCGGGCAGGGGAGGAACGAGCCTTCCCCGCAGATGAAGGCGCTGCCCCGGCAGGCGAGCTCGCCCCAAGCAGGGCCGCCGAGGCCCCTTTCAACCTTTTTCCTGCAGGCGCCGGCCTGGCCAAAAGGATGCATACGTCAAGCCTGGGCGACAGAAACAAAGCAAACATGAATCGAGCACTTACTTGTCATCGTTCGCGGACCCAAGCAGCCTCCGGCCAAACTTGAAGCCCGAGAGCCTACAGCTGGGGTCAGCCTTGGGAGGCCCGGAGGCAGAAGGCGCATCGGGAGGGCCGGAGCTAGCCTCAGACCGCCCCAGGACCAGAGCAGACCCTGGGGGAACCAGCCACGTCCTGCCCTTCCTCGGGACCAAGGGAGAGTCCTCCCCGCGTCGCCTGGCACCGGCCTCGTCGTCGTCCGGCATGGAGCGGAGGGAGCGGGACCTGCGCGGAGGAAAGGACTCTCCCGACTCCTAGCCGGTCGCCTCAGAGTCGGGCTCTTCTTCCTCCTCCTCTTCTTCCTCCTCACTCCCGCTGGAGTCCTCGGAGGACACGTTCACCGTCGCCAACGCCGCCAGATCCCCGGGAGCTTCTGCGGGCACCAACCACTCACCGTTGAAGGTGGGCATTGTGTTCACCACCTGCTCCCAGTCGTCGTGAAGGAACAGGGAGATAGGAACGCCCTCCAGGCTCGCCCCTCCTTCCCCAACCAAGGAATGGAGAGTCGCGGCCAGATCTTCGTCGGCCAGGGCCTCAGAGCTTAGGCGAAGGGCGGCATCTGCTTCCCCAAGCCTCCACAATGGGAGCGAGTGCTCCCAGAGTGGAGCCACCCGGTGCTCCAGGAACTCCCTCAGGAGCGTAGCCCCGGTCAGCTTCGCCGCCCCCAAGTTGCCTGGCCTCAGGTCCGCGTTCATCATCTTCAGCACCACCTTCGCACGGGGGTCGTCAAGCTCCGCGCGAGACCATGCATCAATGGCCTTCGGCTGCCCCATAGGCAGCACCAGTCGAGGGTGGATGCACCCAACATCCACCATGACCCACTTGCTCCAGAAGCCTTCGATCATCTTCCCAGGCTTCGAGATGACATTGGAGTTGGAGTATGCGATAAAGCTCGCACATGCGGTGATGTGGGCACCAGAAACCTGAAGGGAAAAGTAATGACGCAGCAAGGCCACTGAGGGCATCACTCCAACGTGACCCTCACAATAGTAGGCGAAAATCGTCAGGAGAAGAACAGAGTTGGGGTGGAGGTGCAGAGCTTGCAAGTTGTATTGGCGAAGAACAGCAAGGAAGAACTTGAAAAAAGGAGGCACCAGACCGGCGATGATGGCGCTCACAAAGAGCGGGTAGAAGGTGCTCCCCTTGCCTTCAGGCTGGGCGGAGCCGGCCTTGAGCACAGTCGCCCCCTCGTTGCCCTGCGCCACCGTCATCAGGCGCGTGAGGGCGAGATTCTTCTCCGACACGTTCGGGGGATCCAGAGCCGGCGAGTACCAGGCCTCGGTCAGGGTCTTGCGAGGTGCCATGGCTTGCCGGATGGAAGGGATTGAGGCAGATCTGGAGGATTTCGGAAGCGAGATAGAGAAGAGCGAGAAAGGGGATCTGGAGCAAGGTGAACGAGAATGAAGCAGGTAAGTCTGGCCCGGGTACCCCTTTTTGTCAGATGGACGGTTGTCGAGGCGTCGTGGGGAAGCCGGGACGCCCACGTTCAATCAATCACCACGCGGAGCCCGAGGCTGCAGGCTATTGGGGCCGTGGCGCTTCGTACTTGCCCCTTCGCTTCTCTGCTAAGCCAAGTCCGGGCAAGCCTTGGGCCTGAGGGCTACTGTCGGCGTTCTGGTAACGGGGATCCCCAGACTTGCCTGCCTGCGGCCTGCAGCGTGGCTCAAGCGGAGGCCCAGTGCAGCCCAGCTTCATCAGCTCAAGAACAAGACCCTCGCGAGGGGCCAAGCCTCGCGGGGCGGATGACAGGAAGCTTCCTCAGGAGCAGCCTCATCAGGCAGGCTCGCGAGCAGGCGGAGAGATCAAGGTAGGGTACCTCGCGAAGTGCCTATGACGCAAGCCATGACGATCGAGACCAGGCGAGCGCCAGGCGGGCGCTGGCCTGCGCAGTGTCCTTGTTTCCCCTTCGGTGCAAAGGGGGCAAGCACATGCCAAGGCATCAGGCAAATGTTACTGTTTCGGTGCAGCAAGACCAAGACCAGCAGAGCGGCAGGATGGAGGTCACCGTGGAGCCCAGGACGGCGTCACCGTCAGAGTCTTTGGCAGTCGAAGACCAACTATAGTCAGGATAAGTGTACTAGATGTTCCCCTTCAAAATGGCCAATTGTTGGCGCCCTTCCCGCTCATTATTTAGGAAGAGGCCCAGGGCCCCCTCTATAAATAGAGCTAGCCACCACAGAGGAGGGGGATCGAGATTTGAGAGAGGTTTTGGGTAGACTAGAGAGAGAGAGGCGACTGAACTCACCCAAGCAGTTCACCGCACCAGTTCAAGAACACCTCTCGCGAGGCTGTTCTCCCTTTGTATTGTTCATCAGCCCCTGAGGAAATCCACCACACCACACACTTGAGTAGGGTATTACACCACAATGGTGGCCTGAACCAGTATGAACCTCATGTCCCTTGTGTGTTCTTCTTGCTAGCCTAGATTCCTTGCGAGGCTTCGAGACGTGAGTTGGTATGGGAAAGATCTTCATGCGCACCCCAGAGTTCGAACCTCAAGGGTCTGCCGGAACCCGAAATCCGACAACGGGCTGTGCACATGTTATACCATAATGTGATAATGCATGGCGTTTGCAACTCACAGATAAATGCCGAACAATCTAAACCATAATACACATCAACCAATTTCACATTTTGAATTAGTGGTAATGTGTGGCGTTTGCACCTTACAACTAAATATCGAACAATCTAAACAATACTATATATCGAACATTCTCACATTTTATTTGAATTTGTGGTAATGTGTGGTGTTTGCAACTCACATCTAAATACTTGTAGGCGTAGGGGGCGGGGCACCATACATAATGTGATAAACACATTATACATATGAGACATGGTTTAGATTATGAAGATCTAGCTAGAGCTAGAAATGTAATGTGATTTGAAATCTACATAAAGTGGATTCAAAAAATCAAGTTCGAGTTCATATAGTACACATAGTTCATATGCAACTCGAGACTAATCATGTGGTGTGCTGTGAAGATAATACACAAACGATGGTTTAACTTGACAATAATGATGATTGTAGATCTTATTAAAACAGAGACACGAATTCAAATGCTTTGACTTCACAACAATCATTACTATAGATCTTATTCAAATAGAGAAACAAATTCAAATTTAGTTCATATTGAAGCGGTAGTATATACGTTTGGAATGCACTAAAACGTTCATTTGAGTAGTAGGTTGCATGCATTATACACGTAGCGAAATATTTTAATTGAACATAACATGAATTCAAAGTTTTGAATGACATTTGTCATGCGCAATGATTTGGTATAGTACATGTTAGGCTTGTCCGGAAATTTCAACCCGCGCCTTGTTAGCCCTAAATATTTAAGATATATGTTTGTCTCGTCGTGTTTCGACAACTCCCTCCATCTCAACCCGCGCCTTGCTATTCCGAAATTACAACGCGCACGAAAAGTACCACCTCATGTGAAATCCCGACACGCGAAATGCCCGTGGTACCCCTGAACTGAAAGAACCACCTCAAATCGGTGGGGGTACTTTCATAACTTACCCCACATTTCGGGCAAGCTCGTCCCTAAGCCATGGTTCCCCACTGCCATCTCATCTGCCCACCCATTCGTACACCGAGGCGGCGAAAACCCGCGACGAAGCCCCACACCCTGCTTCGTCCGCCACCCAGCCGGAGCCTCTTCCCCGATGACGTCGTCCACAGCAACACCTCGACGTCCCTCATCCACCGTACCGGATGAGGATCCGTCGTCGATCTCGTCGTCCCGCCAGTTCAGCCACCCCGTCCTCCACCTCCAAGGAGCTGCCCCGATGTTCCCCTCGTCTTTTGCGCCACCTCCATTCCCACACCGCCGTCTTCACCTGCACCACCGGAAGAGCATCATCATCACCGTTTCCTTGGATGAAGCTGCGGCCTAATCGGCGCCACCAAAGAGGTTGTACACTAATCGCTGCATTTTCTTCTTGATTCGATCTCACGGTGTTGCCGGCGCTCGGTCCCGAGCCGACACGGCGCGGCTCCATCCACGGCGGCGGCGTCGGCCACTTCCTCCACGACATCGCTCCCTCGGCGGCGACGTCCACATCAGTAGGAGTTGTTGCTGCTTTAGCTCTTGCTCGCGCTGCTGCTCTACTCTTGCTCTCGGTCCCCTGCCTGGTCTGCTCTTGCAATTGCTCTTGCTCGCGCTGCTGCTCTCACTCTTTCTCTTGCTTGCGATGCTGCTCCGATTTAGCTACACTTCAGTCGACTGAATCGACTTTTGGGTCAGTCGATTTTCAGGGGGTGGGGGGCTCGCCGGGGTGAAGGAAGAACCAGCCATAGTGGGGGGGCTCACCGGAGAGGTACCCCACT
>NC_057801.1:437074907-437077254 GCF_018294505.1 Triticum aestivum
TTCAGGGTGGGGGCGGTGGTCGCCGGCGGTGGCGGGGTGGTGGTGTGGGGCTCGCCGGAGAAAAAGCTCGGCACTGGGGGCCTAGAGGGATGGTCGGGGGGGCGGCGAACTGGCGGTGGGGAGTGTTTTTGGGGCGGGCGGGGCGGCGCACCGCCGGCCGCGGGTGGCGGGGGGCTGTTGTTTGGCCGGTGGTGGCTGGCGGCTCAGGGGGGTGGAGGTTGAAGATGAACTGCAGGCCCTTGATTTTCTATCCAACGACTGCAAAATCGACTGACCAGAGATGCAAAAGTGAGTCGACGGACGTGTAGCCTCACCTTTCTAGTGCGTTCAGTTTCGACAGCAAAATTCAGTGTCGACAGCAAAATTCAGTCTCGACAGTTAAGTTCAGTTTCGACAGTTAAATTCAGTTTCGACAGTTAAGATCAGAGATGAGCGGCTGATGTATTTTACATCTAGCACTTTGTGGTTATGTATTTTATGTCATGTATTGGAGATGCTATTAGAATTCCACTCAGGTTAACGTTGTCTCTCTTGTCCTGCTTCAACCTCGACGTCGTACAACTCACCGGAGCTGCTCCAACGACAAAACCCTCCATCATAGTGGAGCAGTACCTCAAGCTCCATCTCCAGACGCCTAAGATCTTCTTCCCCTCCTCCGACAGCCAAGTCAGCCGGAGCATCCTCACCGACCAACCCAATCATGCTGAGATCGACATGGCTTCGCCAATGAGGTTGTCCACTTGTTGCATCTCTTTTTTACTCTACATGTTATATATATTGTCCACTGAGCACACGGATTTGTTCCTTTAGTGTCTCCTTGAAAGAAAAAATGTAGGAATTTTAATTTTCACTTGTCCTCCTTTTCAAATTCCTATTCATGAAGCACAAGGCTAAGAGATAGTAGCATAATAGCATTATAACCGTACATTTTCTTGTGGTTTGACTTAATCTCACCATGCTTATTTGCATCCTTTGATCTTCCAATTGTTGTGAATCAAACACCCAGATTGGCAGAAATCCTGTGTTTTAAAATTCTCTATTTTGCACGTGCATTCCTATCCTATTCCTGTCTATTTCCTATCCCTGCATTGTTGGAATCCTCCAATTCAAACGAGCCCTTACAGAATTACTTCTCTTACAGATAGTTGTCAAAGAAAACCTTGCGTGGTTTGTCCCGCTCCTGCTGCACCGTCGTCCACCCCAGCTCAGCTACTCCAACGACAGAAGGGTCTAGCACAGCAGGGATCCAGCCTCCAGACTATCTTTCGCCGCTTCAGATCTTCTTCCCCGCTGCCGGCAGCCATGCAAACTGCATTACCATCATCAACCGAGCAGATGACCTTGAGGACTACACGGGTCCGCAAGAGAGGTCGCACTCTTTCGTGTGTGCTTACTTTATGCATCGCTTAATATTACATGCTACTTTATCGTCCTGTTCACCGATTAGACTCTGAGTCAGCTCCAAACTAATGGTCAAACTTGAGTTTTTAAATGGTTGTGAGGTACATATCGGGGCCGCAATCAATAGTATCTATCTACTATCTGGTTAATCTCCGGTGTCTACTATGAGTTTCATGTTGGGTGGGAAACAAACAGTAAAGAAGCCATTATCTATGTTTTTAACTGAAGCCATTATCTGCCTGCTATTACTGGTTTTGGGTCTATCCACAGGTTGCTACCATCACTCTGGATTTATGCATGCACTCCTTGCATAATCTCACTATGTTTTATTCCTATGCATGACAGTTATTGTAAACAATGGAACTGAACATGTAGAGCAAAAGAGACGAGCCTTGCGTGGCAATAAAATTTCATGCAGACGTCGCACCATGGTAGGCGCAAAGGCAGCCCCCCTCCACGCATTTCGGATTGTAATCGAGAGGAAGATATCTGTTTTGAGGGGGATTTAGAAGGAGAAGACAACTCCTATTTACCCCATGAGGTCTTCGCTCTAACTTGGCATGCTGATGTTGGCTATATCATGCATATGGTGCCTTGCATTGCTTACTTTATACATCAAATATATCATCTGCTTAGTTTAGACATCCTTTGTGCAAATGCCATCTATTTAGTTTATTCATCGTCTATGTGAATTATGCAACGCCATCTTGTTTAGCCAGGCATCATATATGTGAATTTTGCAATGCCATCCTGCTTAGCCAGTCATCTTATATGTAAATTATATTAGGCCATCCTTTTTTTTCGTTACATATTACATTTGTCAACAATGTTAGTACATTCAACTGCTCTCCATGTGCATCAGCCATTTGACACGGTGATGGCAAATACTGGAGTGAAAACAAGGTCTTTAGAGCAGACTATGCTATCTGACGAAGCGCATATCTCG
>NC_057801.1:437397908-437413941 GCF_018294505.1 Triticum aestivum
GGGCCGGTGGTTTGGTCGGCAGCCTGTGCGGTGTTCTGTAGGGGAAGAATCGGAGACGAGGAAGAAGAAGGGTTAGGAGACGTAGGATCTTCATCCAACGGCCTGAAATGGTCGACTGACCCAAATGATCAAAGTCACGCGGCTTGCACGCAAACATTCCTTTATATTTAGTACCATCATCGTAGCTGCTTAGCACTACCCCTCAATCCATCAAGCTAAACAATGTGCCACTCATAATTCCAAACTTGTTGCTCAAATACGAATCTGATATGATGTTGATATTACTAAAACTGATGACGTTTAATTGGTCAGCTAATGTTCCTACTTTACTTTTGAAAAGCACGTGCACCACATATAGAGAGACAACAAGGAGTTGCATTCTTAATACGCTCTGGTTCATCATGTGTAGGCACTGCGCAACGAACATTTTATTTTCCAAGATCTGCTTGCTCTTCTTTAGTGTGTTCCTCTTCTGTTCTTCTTTAATAAGTACTATCTTTGTTCCTAAATACAAGTCTTTGTACAGATTCCACCATGGAATACACATAAAGAAAAATGAGTGAATCTACACTCTAAAATGTATATGTATACATATGTATGTGATCCATAGTGGAAATCTCTACAAAGACTTTTATTTTTGTACGGGGGGAGTATGATACTAGTACAATATGTTCCTTGTAGTGAAGAGGAGTAGGGACATTTGCAGTGTAGAGGTCTATTCTGTCGGTTGTAATGCACACTTTCAACTCTTTGGGCCTCTTTGATTTGTAAGATTTTGTAAACATAGGAATAGGAATTGTAGTGGCCTGCCCACCTATAAGATTAGCAAGGAAATGCGGGGAGATGTGTCGCCTTTGAGAGTTACCATGATATTAATAGTACCACACCTTCAGTTGAAGAGAGCTGGTATCCGAAGCCTTTCTAGCCATACCAGCAATAGTAGCCCATATTTTCTAGCAAGTTCCACTTTCCTGATTTTACTTGTGATGCTTACGGTTTTCCCGTTATATCTACACTATGACCTGTGTAGCTGCTTTGTGTCGCACTAGCACCAGTCCACTCTTGAAGCTAAACAACACACCAATCATAAGTCCAAATCTTACTTCTTCACATACGAATTGTGATATGATACTGATATTAGTTAACAGACACTGCTACCTAGCACTGCGTTGGTTTTAACTTGAAGAGGAAAGGGTGATGCAGCAAACTAGCGTAAGTATTTCCCTCAGTTTTTGAGAACCAAGGTATCAATCCAGTAGGAGGCTCCTCAAAAGTCACACGCACCTACACAAACAAACAAGAACCTCGCAACCAACGCGGTAAAGGGGTTGTCAATCCCTTCACGGTAACTTGCGAAAGTGAGATCTAATAGAGATAATAAGATAAGATAAATATTTTTGGTATATTTATGATATAGATTGGAAAGTAAAAGATGCAAATAAAAGTAGATGAAAAACTTATATGATAAAAGATAGATCCGGGGGCCATAAGTTTCACTAGTGGCTTCTCTCAAGATAGCATAAGTATTACGGTGGTGAACAAATTACTATCGAGCAATTGATAAAAAAGTGCATAGTTATGAGAATATCTAGGCATGATCATGTATATAGGCATCACGCCGCAACAAGTAGATCGAAACGATTCTACATCTACTACTATTACTCCACACATCGACCGACTCCTGCCTGCATCTAGAGTATTAAATTCATGAAGAACAGAGTAACGCATTAAGAAAGATGACATGATGTAGAGGTATAAACTCATGCAATATGATATAAACCCCATCTTTTTATCCTCGATGGCAACAATACAATACGTGCCTTGCTGCCCCTACTGTCACTCGGAAAGGACACCGCAAGGTTGAACCCAAAGCTAAGCACTTCTCCCATTGCAAGAAAGATCAATCTAGTAGCCCAAACCAAACTGATAATTCGAAGAGACTTGCAAAGATAACTAATCACACATAAAAGAATTCAGAGGAGATTCAAATATTTCTCATAGATAAACTTGATCATAAACCCACAATTCAATGGATCTCGACAAACACACCGCAAAAAGAGTTACATCAAATAGATCTCCAAGAAGATCGAGGAGAACTTTGTATTGAGATTCAAAGAGAGAGAAGAAGCTAATGCTCCCACTTGATTTTCGAAATGCATGTGGACACATATAGAGAGATAGCATGGAATTGCATTTCTTTGGGCGTTGTGATTCATCAGGAGTGGGCAACCAACATTGTATGCAAAGAAGCGGAACCTCAAGAATATGCTTCCTCTTCTGTTCTTTAACATGTTCCTTTTTTGTTATTCTGTATTTAATATGTACAATATGTTCCTTGTCAGGAAGGGGAGCAGGGACATCTGCAGTCAACAGCTGATAGAGCTGGCATGTACGTGATCGATAGGCTTTCAATTAGTAGCGGCAATACCACACCATATTTTCCAGCCAGTTCCACTTTCCCGATTTTATATATGCTGGTTATGGTGTACCCCTTTTATGTACACTATGATCTGCCTAGTTGTTGTGTGCTCTTGTTATCATGGTTTGGCAATAAAATCTCTATACAGTATATTATGAACCTATCATCTGCCAACTACCCTTACTTCTGGAGCCTATTTTTTGTGTACTTGTGTCAGATTATATTAATGCACACACCATATTACAGCACAGATGGGCTCTCTCATCAGAATCCAATGATAGTGCATAAGGGTTTACAAGGAGCCCCTATATTAGAATATCCTTTACATTACAAAGATAATACTATTTATGTTTTCATGCTTCTCAGATATTATATGTAATCACAATGAAATTCAGAATGTGGGCACTAGAAGAATATTGTGGAACACTGCAACGACTAACAAAATTGGCACCAAGGCATTGAGTGCCATTCTGGATGCAATGAAACGCATACGCTCCCCACCTGCAGATTCTTGTTCAGTATATGATCCTAATGACTATTCTGACCTCGAGGAGTCGAAGGCTGATGGCATGTCCTGTTCACCCATCAAGGTGCCTTTTCCAATTTGGCAAGGTTTTACTGGTTACGCGTATCTTGCATAAGGTGTCTTGCATTTCTTCTACTTTGTTGGACCGCCATCTGCTTAGTTTACTCATCATATATGTCAAGATGCCATGCCCATCCATTATCAGTACATATTCTATTTGTCATCATACCATGTTTTTTCACTCAAATGTTGTTCTTATGCATCAGACATCAAAAAGGAAGGGGGTGATTGCCGAACCTATAGGAGCACCAGCAAAGTCCTTGAAAAACGTGGTGGTGCCAGAGAAATCAGACAACACCCCACTTATATTGGCTCTACAACTAGTGACACAAAACATAGGACCGACTCCAGCAGACTGTACCCATATTTTACTGGCCACACCACTAGCCCCACCACACAGGACCTGCACTCCAGCAAAAGGTATGCCAATTTCAGTTGCCATAGCACTAGCCGTACCACAGAAAAATCCCACTCCAGCAAATAGTACAGCAAGTCCACCGGCAAAAGACCTATCCCAACTGCAAAGATGGCCAATTCCTGCAGATTGGAACCCCATTCCAGTTATTCCCAATGTAAAAGACAATGCTTTCAATGTTGTTAGGGACTACGTGCATATATTCCCATCATGGGAAGATTATAGTAAAGACAAACACCATTTTCACATCTTCCTGTCCCACTTATGTGTAAGTGCTATTATTCATGGTGATTATTTTCCTGTTTTCTACTGATTGAACACATCAATGATTTACATTACATTGTTGTAAGTAGGCGAGGATCAATCTGGATAGTCATGAAAAGCCAAGCTTGCTTGCGCTTTTCAAGGAAGCATTGCAGCAGTATAGGTGTTACCTGAGGAAATCACACTTTGATGGCAAGTCTATAAATGAATTTCCGATGAAGTCTCCTATGCTAAATTTAGAAGACATTGAATGGAAAAACCTTGTTATGCACTAGTCTCATTCCCATGATGAGGAACTGTCTATGATATCACATGACAATTTGAACTTCTACTTTTCCGAATGTTCCTTACGGATCTCTTTTGCAGGAAATCTGCTCAAAGAAGAATTCTGGTTTGAAAAGGATGACATGATATGGCAAATATGTTGCCCACTGCTTTGCTCTTGTTAGTACCTGTTGTCCTGTATCACTGTACTTGCATTCATACATGGTTCATTATGTGACAGCACTATGCATGATAGCTTGCTTATCAATTGTTCGCTTCAAATTATCTGATCTGTATGAATAGTTACATTAGTGTAGAATATATCCAATGCCAATGAAAAAGTTTAGCTCTGCATTGTTCTTGTAAGTACCTACTGTCCTTTATCAGTATACTTATATTGATAGCTAGTTGTTCATGTACCATCACTCTGCAGCTTATTTTCTTTTGCCCTCCATTTTCTACACATCAGATCTATATTCAGTCTTACCATAGGGATGGATAACACCGATGGAACTGAAGAAGTTTAGCTCTGCAATGCTCTTGGTTGTACCTTTTGCCTGAATCGTTGTACTTACATTTATAATTACTTGGTTATGTAGCATCACTCCTCATCTTATCTTAAATATTCTCCATTTTTTCTTATATTATCACATCTATATTTACTCTTAACAAAATGTAGAATAAAGGCAATGCTTATGAACAAGATTATGTGGTAAACTTCTTGAATTACCACCCCCCCATCAGCATGGACAAGGGCTTTATAGAGGTGGTCTTCACCACTAATGTAAGTTTGTCCTTCTCAAGCCTTCAAACTTTGTTGTGTATATTTGGTTAGGCATGACTGCAACATCTATTTATTTTTGGTGTTTGCATCAAATTGCATGTTTAAAGTTTATTATGTAGTTCATAAACAAAAGTTTGTCCTTCTCAATTTAAGTTTTCAGTTGTACAACCAAGTTCCTTCTTCATACCATGTAAATTAAACTATACAGAGCAAGTGATCTTCTTTTGCACTGCATGTATGCTTCTGTTCTTGATCTGTAATCCAGTGGTGTGGTGAACCTACCCACTACAACACAATGCCATATTCTGCAATGTCTTAACTATGAACAATGTCATATCATTCTACTATTATTTAAACCGTCTCTTTATTTGCCAATCTAAAATGGGATAAATTCACAACACACTAACCATTGATACTTATGAGTTCTTGATCTGTAATCTAGTGGTGTCGTGAAGCTACCAACTCCGTCACAATGTCATTTCCTGTCATGTCTTAACCTGAACAATACCATATTGTGTTAATGTTATTTTAAAATGTGTCACTTTATTCGTCAATAAGAAATGTGATAAATTGTCAGCACTGATACTTATATGTGCAAAACATATCATCTGTCTGTTTGTTTCTCTTTCAGAGTGAGGAGGATATAAGCATCAAATAAGCGCAGTCTCATCAGCTTGCTCAGCTGCTTGCGCTGCAGCTCCCGAGCAGGGCTAACCTTTTTGAACTCTATTGAAGTGATGTCAGTTTTGTATATTATTTTTTCGGCGTGTTTATTTGCACTGGTGGCGATCTTTGATGCCCAATGTATGTAATATGTTGTCTGCTTGTGCTTTATTATCATAGTGGCGAACTTTGATGCCCAGTGGATGTAATATGTCATAATTTCTTTATTGTATAGTCTAGGTTTTTTCTTATTCACGATGCTGCAGTTATTTACTGTATATATATCCTGTCTTCGCTCCATGAAAAGTAAATCAGCCGAACCGTAAAATTATGGTACATAATTGGGCCGTCATGCAAATCACTATGTATGGGCCGCATCATGGGCCCAGCCATCTTGGTCCGTTCACAGGCCTAGATGTAAATTGGCCCACTATTAGTTTCAGGCCTTTAAAAGGCCGAGTAAACCGCCGGCCCTATTTTCGCAAGAAAATTCAATGGGCTTTTAGTAGGGTGAACAGTAGGTTGGGCCTGGAACGTGCCGAACGGCTCACGGGCCGACAGCAGGCCGAAATAGACCCTGGCCCATGATTGTGCCAATCACATCATGGGCCGTTGACAGGCCAAAATTATCTCGGTCCTTGTTTGGCCCAATCAGATTATCGGCTGTAAGCAGGCCGGATGCAAAGTGGGCCATAGTTAGGCCCAACTATATGATAGGCTTTTAATAGGCCGAAATAAATATAGGGCCGAAATGTTAAACGGGCCTTTAACATGCCGAAACTAATATCAGGCCGTATTACTAAATGGGCCTTTAGCAAATAGAAATCCTAACCGGGCCTCAAGTGGGCCCAAAAGCACATCGTCCAGTTGACGGGCAGAATCTGATATGGGCCATAATTTAGCCCGGAGGCTCTTAAAGGGTCGGATCTGATATGGGCCGTAATATGGCCCAGAACGTGGTAGGCTATTAACGGGCTGGATCTCATATGGGCCCTTATTAGGCCTAGAACATGGCAGGGTGTTAATGGACCAGATCAAATATGGGTCGGCATTTGGCCCAAAACATGGCAGCCTATTAACGGGCCGGCCCACTAGTGTCTTCAAAATCTTGTGGGCCTTTAGCTGGGCTGGCCCATCATAGTCGGTAAAATCTTGTGGCCCTTTAGCTGGGCCGACCCATTATGGTCTGCAAAATCTTATGGGCCTTTAGTTGGGCCGACCAATTTAATCTTTATGGGTCACTTTTGGGCCGGTACACTTGTCAACATATCATAGGTGCATCTCGCCCATTGGATGAGTGACATCTGTGCCAACGCATAGCTGACACGTGGTTCCTTCGGCCAATGAGATTTTTACACGTGGAAAATCGCCATTGGTTGTGGTTGTTAGCGGGTTATCGGACCCAAAACCGGACCCGATGGATTAACGACGACCCGTTACAGTGGATGCCACATGTCGGTTACCCTTGACGAAAGCACTTCCATGACGCGCCATTTATCGTCATGGAAGTGGACACTTCCATGATGATAATTTTGGTAATGTCATGAACACTTCTATGACAGCATAAGTATGACTATCCTGATTCTGTCATAAAATCGTCATGGATGTACATGCATGACAGAAAACGTGACATACTGTGACAAACACGTATCATCACGGAAGTGTATTTTTTTGTAGTGGTGCTTGTTGCAGCCTCAACACTTAACCATATCCAACTCAAGTATTGTTACTATTGATATCTTTGGTAATGTTATTGTTCAGTCTCAGTGACTCACGTATACCCCAACAACAGGTGCAGGTACAGGTAAAGTGATGTTCTAACGTGAGAGTGATGTATATTCTATTTGGAGTTCTTCTTCTTCGACGATGATCATAGGATGGGATCCCGGTTGGTAGCCCGGTATTAGCAGTGTGGATGCTGCTTTATTTTTTGGGTCCTCTTTAGGCCATTTTGCTTCTTATCCGCTACTCGGATCTTTTCGGTGATTTAGCTATGTATGACATTTGTATGTCATACTTCTACTCTTGTATTCTCATCTCTTCAGTTGATGTTGTATTTGTTGTGATGTCCACCTTGTTACCAACATGTGACACTTCCGTGCATGATGTTAGTCACATGTTGGGGCGTCTCCAATATGTGCTTCCATCCTTAGAGAGACTTGCAAGTATTCGTTCAGACTAGGAACGCATGGTGGGCGTTACATCAACCTCATCCCGTTTTGATAGTATTGGCATACCTATTGACCCAATGTGATCTTTGATCACTCAAATATAAAATGAGTTCTTGAGCCATGGGCCAACACTTATCTATAGCATTTTGAGGGGTTTATTTCCACAACCCTTGTTGTACCTATCTTGAACTTTTCCTAAAATATTTTTTGGGTAGGCACTAGTACAAAGATATATATGATGCTATGAGTTACCAAAACCATCTGGGGATTAGATGCACTTTCAAGCGCCCTAGATTACCATGTCTTGAGAGGAAATCCAAACAAATGCGACCTCTAACATCTTGCAATCTAACAACGGTGATGTTCAACATCTTGAAATCCAACACCGATGATGTCGAGTGGACAAGATGGCACCTTGAAGAAGGGTAATGACATTGTAGCAGTTGTCTGATTTGAAGAATTGCACCTGGGGTTTCCCCGTGCTTGAACATTGCATAGATAGCGGCCATGTCAATGCTTCCAAGAAGGGGACGACACCTGTGAGTGTCTCTGTTTATAGCACCAGCGAGCCGAGTAGGTATTTGGCCCTTGCCTGAGTCTGAGCAATTCCAAATTCACTAGGTCAGGATTTGGAAGTGAGGAATTCAATACGTAGGTCGAAGTTTCCACCACAAGAAGGAGAGTCTTCTCGTTGCCAAGGGAGGCATCATGGCAACAGGAAAATAGAATCACCATGCAACACTTGAACTAGTCGTAGAGGTGAGACTGGGAATCTATTTTACCATTTACTATTCGACACATGCACATAAGTTTTCCTCTGAGCCTCATGGTTATTGCAGACTTGAGAACTATTTCAGTAATAGTATAGCATATAAACATAAATTACGAACTTGGAGATAAATGATAACTTCTATTATTGCCTCTAGGGCATATCTCCTACACACAAAGAGATGAGATAGGAGGACGGGGAGCCAAAGTAGCTGGATGGGACGCATCCATCGGGGCACCGGTGCCATAGTCATGCTTGCAAGGGGCACAAGCAAGGCATTGGATGCTGGAGAGTGGAGGTTCGTGGTCGTCGAGGTCGAAACTGCACTGCCAAGGGCAAGCGAGCCAAAGAAGCTAGAGGGAGGCACGGCCTTCGAGGCGCCGAAGTCGAAGCGATGCCAACACATGATGCCGACGAGCCGAGGAATACCATATAACGCAGGTACGAGGCTGTCCAAGCTTCACAATGTTCCTCGGTTTGATTCGTAGGACATTTTTTTTGCTTTCTAGTACATTTTCCCAACAGTGGCATCATGAGCGGTCAACGAGTAGATGCATGTTGCGATTTAAAATACATGACATGTAAGGGTATTACACAAAGATTTGTAGTATATTAGATATATTATTAAATAAAATTTTGTAGTATATGAGATCTATTGCTAAATAAAATTTTGCATGTAGTAGATAAGATCTATTGTTACTAGATGCAATCTCTTACACCACAACAAATATGACTATTCGTGATGAGCTTTAGTGATGAATGTTCCTCACAAATGCCTTACCCTTTAGTGACAAACCATTGAGTCCTCACTAATCTTGTTGCTTCCCTTGAATTTGCCTTTTTTCTAAATTTGGCAGCATGGTGGAATTTTGCTACAAAGTTCAGGATATATGTGATCCTTATATGCTACTCTTAGTATGCTTGTTGAAAGGTCAAAGATCTAATATCCCTGTTCTTTGGGTTTCACCCTTGTTAAAAAAGATGAATTCTCACAAGCCAAAGGGCTTGTAAATGGGATCTACACGCATTTATCAAAGTTCAGTATGGGGGATAGAGATTTTTAGTTAAGTCACTTTTTCATACACCCTGCATGTTAATCTAGCAACTCGAATAATCATACTTAATGATGAACATACTTAGCTACGATTTGTTTCGAAACCCAAGAAGCCACGTAAAATAAATTTAAACAAATTAGAGGTGTCTAACTTGGTTTTGTAGGATGTGCATATGATGTGGTATAACCATCATTATATCGGTGAGAACATGTATGAGTTGTCTATATGTTATAATTTGGTCGGTATGTCATGGTATGACATGATAACTGGAACCTTATGATTGTCACTTTATGATCTGCGCGTCAACTTTTATGTAATGCCTTGATACTTAGTGCATACATATGGTAGTGCGAAGTTTTGCAAAGGTGGACCTTGACACAAAGGCCATATGTGAAGATGGAGGAGAAAAACTAAAATAACGGACCATGGTAGGAAAGTTATGCCATGACAACATTTTTTTTGCTATCACGAAAGCAGTATTTTGCAGAAATCTGTTTTTGCTAAAACTGCTAGCATGAATTTTTTTTAGAGGAGAGGCCTCAGCCCAACTTTAAATTAATAAATCCACACGACACCAAAGTAGCACAAATAAACTAAACCCACAATGCAGACCCAACGCCGCAAAGGTACCACAACAGTTCAAAGATAGGCCAAACCCACCACAAACCCATAAGGCAAAAGTGCAGACAATGGAAGGGCGAGACAACAACGACGACGGCTGGGAACACTAGCTAGGGCGGCTGCTGTACACCAGTACGAGGACCAACCATGATGTTTCTTGCCGAAGAACGTACGCGAGAAAGCAGAAGCTCCATGGCTGCCTTGTCGTCGTCTTTAATCAGAGATTTACACTATTGCAATAGGATATAGAATTTGAATAAACAGTCAACCGCCTTGTTAGGGAACACTTGTTCAATGGTAAACTCATTACTGGTCATCCACAGGGTCCAACACATGGCAGAAAACCCGAACTAAAGCAGCCTCCTAGTTTGGCCATCAAGGGGAGCTACATTGGATCGGAGTTCAGGAAAATTAAGCAAGGTCGAGGAGACCACCAACCACTCGCCGAGGCAGCTCCCGAAAAACTTGGCCAGGGAGCTACGGAAAAGAATGTGATATGTGTCCTCACGCTCACCAGTCACCACATACAACACAAAACTCCGAGCCCGGCCCGTTCTATTTCTTGATCTGATCATGGCCGGTAGACGGCCACACATGGCCTGCCACATGAAAATCTTAATCCCGGGCGGCACCCAGCTGCCCAAACAGGCTTGAACTTGTTAGCAACCGATCCCAGGGCGAGCACACGATAACAAGACTTAACAGAAAAGCGACCAGAGGCAGCATGCGACCAAGAGAACGCATCCTGAGACTCCGAGAGCGTAGGGAGGATGGCAACAAGGCGATGCCAATCCTCTAACTCTACGGGAGACAGGGCCCAGTGAAAGCCAAAGTCCCACTCCCTAGTCACGAGCTCCGCGATGGAGGCAGAAGGAGACGCAACATACTAAAATAAAGTAGATAAGGCCGCCGCAAGTGGCCCCTCCCCCACCCACCAGTCAAGCCAAATTCACCGAAGCACCATTACCTACACAAAATTTAACCAAGGCCCTGAATTCGTCTCTGACATTGAGCAATTGGCGCCAGAATTGGGACACCGCGGGAGATCCCGTCGACTTACAGAGAAGGGGGAAGATTTAGGGAAGTACCTAGCTTTAAGAATACGTAGCCACAACGCGTCTGGGGGGAGGAGAGCATGCGCCACCACCATTTCGAGATCATGCATCTGT
Organism: Triticum aestivum; assembly: GCF_018294505.1. Taxonomy (NCBI): domain Eukaryota; kingdom Viridiplantae; phylum Streptophyta; class Magnoliopsida; order Poales; family Poaceae; genus Triticum; species Triticum aestivum. Next base: position 437,409,089 of record NC_057801.1, read on the forward strand.
TCATAAGGGAAGTGTTCAAGATGCCTAGCCCATAAAGATTCTTAGGTATGCACATGATATTCCACTTAACCATCCTATATTTCTTCTTATTATCGGCGGTGTTCCAGCAAAACCCACTCCTATGCTTATCGAAGCCTGCATGAGTGCCTTCAGGCAACTGGTAAAAGCCCATGAGAAACATAGACAGAGAAGATAAGCAGGCGTTGATAAGACAGACCCGAACCGTAGTAGAGTTGTAACGTCCCCTTCAAGGCATCACCCTATTCCCAACCTTAGAGATAGAGAAGGCAAAGTCTTTGGACAAAAGTTTGTAAGGGGAAATGGGCATCTCGAGATATTTGAAGGGGAAAGAGCCGAGAGAGCAGTTAAGGAGGGAAGTAACCCGCCTGGCCTCCTCCTTTAGAGCACCCAGAAACAACACCTCGCTTTTAGAAAAGTTAATCTTAATCCCAGACATTTCCTCAAAGCAAAGTAGGAGGAACTATAGGTAGCTAAGCATTGGTCCGAATTTTCCACAAGAATAATAGTATCATCCGCGTATTGTAAGTGTGTCACGCCGGACGGAATGTGGTGAGACACGATGGGGAGGATATGTCGGGCCGCCGCCGCCCGGTTCAAGATACAGGAAAAGGCATCGGCTACAAAGTTAAAAAGCAGGGGAGAGGCCAGGTCATCTTGGCAAAGGCCACAACCATTTTTGAAATAGTGACTGACAACCCCATTCACCGAGACCGTTGTGTGACCCCACAAGCCAACTGCATAAGCCGATGAACATAGGCCACCTCAAAACGTTAGCTAATAGAACATCTCGGAGAAATGACCAGCTCACCAAGTCATAGGCCTTCTCAAAGTCTAGCTTGAGAATCACAACGTTAGAATTCCTGACTTTCAGGTCATGAATAATTTCATGAAGACTAAGAAACCCGTCTAGAATGAAGCGTCCTTTGATGAAAGCCGATTGCTACTGCCCTATGACCTTAGGGCAATAGGGGAGAGACGCGTGGCGAAACCCTTAGAGGGGAATTTAGCAATATTGTTGATTAGGGCAATAGGTCTGACCTGTTTGATAGAATCTGCCCCTTTGACTTTGGGGAGCAAAGAAATGACAACATAATTTAACCTAGAGATATCCACCGTACCCAGACAAAAGCCCTCCACAACCACATAGACCAGATGTTTAAGAACTGGCCAGAATTTTTGGCTAAAACTGCGCGAAGACAATGCAGTCTTCTCCGATTGAAGGGGCTATGCCATATCCCACTTTTATGAACTGTCTAAGATGTTTATCCCTTTTATTTACACCCTTTTTTATTGCAAGGTAGTGATGATTAATGCCCGCGGACACGTTTGGATGTGTCCGTGGACAAGGATAAGTGCAGACACCATCCAACCGCACGCACCAAATTTTGACAAAATATATCTAGATCAATAGCAATTAAATCATACATTTACACCACAAAAGATGTTTAACAATCTAAAAGATGTTCAACAAGTTTTTAAATTTTTCAATCCCAAAAGGAGTCCTCATCTTAAGTTTTCTCTCCTCGAGCTTGATGAACTTCTTCATAGGCCCTGATTAATTCAATCGCTATGTCTATTGAGCTTCATCCAGTAATGTATCATTATGAAGGGCTTCTGGACTACACAATAACATGATCAACTGGTTGTAACACTGAGCAAATCAATGAAATATGTTTGTGTCCGGTTTGCAACAAAACAAATGTGTGAACGCGTCTGTGGACAAATAGGGGGCCAGGTTGGATGGCAAACTACATGCAAACATCTCGATCTGGACGTCTGCATGCTATTTGAGAGTCCGCGTTGGAGATGCCCCGAGGAACAAAAGCCATTGAATGAGTTTCATTTAGCTGCCTCACACATCACCGGTTGACGGAGGGCGAAATCTGCAACGAGTTTGCGAGCAAGATGGTCATGGCGCCTATGGTCGTTGAGGACCCGAACTTCGTTGACCAGCAGTGGGCGCTCTACGAGGCTGTGCGTAGCACTCGCGTCAGCTACAACGCAATCACGATGGAGACAAACGCGAAGGCGGCGCAGACGATCGCGGACGAGAACATGGTTGGCTACGTTGGTAGCTCCGCGTCGTTCGCAGCGCCCGCATTGTTCGCGTCGGGCCGCAACAACCACGAGGCCACCCTGTCCACGTCGATCGTGGATCTCACCTCGATCGTCGACGTCCATAGCTAGGCAGCGGGCTCCGACGAGGAAGAGTAGGATATGAGAGACAGATGTGGGCTGCCGGATATAGAGAAGAAAAGTACGTGCAACACGGATGCCTCCACGGCTGACGAAGATTTAGACTAGGTTGACTTTTGTTATATAAATAAACTATCATGACCGCTTTTGTTTTATGAAATATGTCAAAAATGTAATGATTGTTTTTTAAAGAAAAAAATGTCATGAATTTGATCCGATTTAAATGACAATCATCTAGTTTGTATGAAATTTGTCTGGTTTGTTCATATTCAGTTTGAAATATGTCAGAATGTTTGATAAATAATAAGGTTTGATGGTTGGCTCGGCTCCTATATCAGTGTCCACAAACACACCGAAACTAAACACACCCGCGTCTATACCTTGGCATATGTCAGGCCAGGCCGTAAAAAGCCCGGTGCTGAAAACCCAGGCCCGAGTCCGGCCCAGCCATTGGACCTAATAAATCAGGCCCAAGCCTGACATGACCCTGTCTGCCCGGCCCGGCTACGGCTAAAATCTGTTTTTTATGAGCCTGGCCCGGTCTGCCTGGCTCAATTTCCAAGCCCGAGCCCGGCCCGATGACACAATCAGGCCCGCCACCCGCCCTTTTGGCTTAAACCCAAAGCCATCGCCAACCGAGAGCAGCAGCAACTGAACTAAACACACCACAGTGCCCGCCGCGGCCCTATCCTAGATCCTACCTGCCCGTACGTTTCTTGTTCCACGGCCGAATATCGCAGGACGTACACTCACTCGCCATGGTGGCCGGGCGTGTCAAGGCGGCCATGGGCTTCCACAGCAGCCCCAGGGCGCCCAAATCGCCGGCGCCGGCGACGACGGCCCCCGCTGAGGGGTATGCACACACGCCGGCCCGGGTTCCCTCCTCGTCAACGTCATCGCCTGCCCCGTGCGGCTCGGCGTCGAAGGCGTCCGCGTTCGCGCGGTCCTTTGGCGCTTACTTCCCGCGCTCGTCGGCGCAGGTGCAGCCCGCGCGCGCGCCGCCGGAAGTCGCCGGGCTGCTGCGCGCCATCGAGCAGCTCCAGGAGAGGGAGTCGCGCCTCCGCGTCGAGTTGCTTGAGCAGAAGATACTCAGGGAGACCGTTGCTATCGTCCCTTACTTAGAGGCCGAGCTCGCGGCGAAGAGCAGCGAGCTCGAGAGGTACAAGGAGTCCGCCGCGCGGCTCGAGTCCGAGAACATGCGGCTGTGCGCTGAGCTGGACGCTGCGGCGCTGGAGGTTACGAGCAGAAAGCAGAGGATTGTTCAAGTGGAGAAGGAAATGGCAGAGCTGAGGAAGCAGCACGACGCTGATGACTGCTGCTCGTCGTCGGCTTCGGTCTCAGCAGAGCACTTGTCGGTCCCGTTGCACGCCTCAGCACCGAGCTCTTCGTCATCCTCGTCCACGTCGACTTCACCGACGGATTCAGGCTCGTCGTCAGACACGGCGGCCATGCCAAGAACCCGCGTGCCGGAGCTGTCGAAGCTGCCGCCGATACCTCCGCCACCGCCACCGCCACCGCGGCCTCAGCTGACGCCGGCACCCAGCCTGAGCGTGAGCTCAGGCTCAATGGGCCTGTTCGGAAGCGCAGGCGCGCCACCTCCTCCGCCCCCGCCCCCGCCCCCACCGTCCAAGAGGACATGTTCGCCGGTGAGATCGGGTTCATGCGTGAGGCGCGTGCCTGAGGTGGTGGAGTTCTACCACTCACTGATGCGGAGGGAGTCCAAGAGGGACGGAGGGAGCGGTGCCGACGCAGCGAGCGGTGGCGGCGCGGCGGCGACCAGGGACATGATCGGCGAAATCGAGAACCGGTCGGCTCACCTCCTCGCGGTACGTAATACTAGTACCGAGATTTTCAATTTTCTTAAGCTGGAATCATTGGAGGGAGCGTTCTATTAACCTGTGGTAACTTCTAAGAACCTCTTTTTGACATCACAACTGACTGAACTATTTTTTTTTTTTGCGGGAACTGAACTATTCATATTTTATTTTATTTTTGCGGGGAAAACTGAACTATTCATATTGGAGCTGCTGCTGAACAATCATACGCTATTCGATAGAAAGTTGCGTACGTGCATTAATGCATTTTTTAAGGGAGCGTACATAAGCAGTACTGGTTTCGTCTTTTCGGTTGGTATAGCAAAGGGTACAAGTGATTTTCGGCCGGTATAGTAAAGACTGCTTTGGACATGGACGTTAATTCCTGGGGAAAACTGCAAGTGCCACACTTCGGGGCTGTTTGGTTTCCAGCCATAATTTGCCAAGCCAAAATTTAGCAGCCATAGTTTGCCAAGCATGTGTTTGGTTTTTGCCCACTTTGGCTTGCCACACTTTATTGCCTCTATGGCCCATTTGTTAAAGAGACATTTTTTTGCCAACTTTTGTCAAAGTTTGGCGTCCAATTTCTTAGCCACATTTGTGTGGCTTGCCATACTTGTGTGGCTAGCCACAGTTTGGTTTGGCCACACTAGTCTCCAACCAAACAAACCTTTCAACCGCAGCATGTACTTCTCCTTCAGAAAAGCGAAAAAATTCGTTTTTTTGCGTTTTCGAATTATGGATGCCACCCATTCCTTATTACTACAAAACGCCAGGGCATCATAAAAGGAAACTGCTTGGAACGCAATAATTTCGTAAAGT
>NC_057801.1:437414393-437438261 GCF_018294505.1 Triticum aestivum
TGTTACAGTCGGTTGGTGTGTACCGTGACTAGAGAAGACAGAAGCAGAAACGGCTGCACGGAATCCGAAGTGGGCATGGCTCGATGGGATCGAGCGAGCGAGCGATCGAAATGCGCTGCATTTATATTTGCGGTGGATGCATGTGCGCTTTACACGGGCTCTAGTAGTTAATCCGAGAATCACCGTGCCCGGTGTCGATCGCCCGGACGTTGGTTAGGCGTTGGAGTCATTTACACTTGGAAATGGAACAGGGTTACTGTAGTACGTCGCTGGAATTGACAGAGAAAGTGTGTATTGTGTTGTGGTGTGCAGATCAGGTCGGACGTGGAGACGCAGGGCGACTTGATCCGGTTCCTGATCAAGGAGGTGGAGGGCGCGGCGTTGGTCAACATCGAGGGCGTGGTCAGCTTCGTCAAGTGGCTCGACGACGAGCTATCCCGCCTGGTGCGGCAGCAATTCATTCACTTGAGGTGCTTGTTCGGTGGTCACCGGTGACGGCGGTTGGTAATTGGCTGGTGGCCATGGTTGCATTGCAGGTGGACGAGCGCGCGGTGCTAAAGCACTTCGAGTGGCCGGAGCAGAAGGCGGACGCGCTCCGGGAGGCGGCGTTCGGCTACTGCGACCTGAAGAAGCTGGAGGGCGAGGCGTCCTCGTTCCGCGACGACCCCCGCCAACCCTGCGCCGCCGCGCTCAAGAAGATGCAGGCCCTCTTTGAGAAGTAAGCGTCAAATTAACTCCGCGGTTTCAGTACCGCATTTTATCATGTGGCAACCAACAACAAGGGTGCTGCGTGCGTGCAGGCTGGAGCACGGCGTGTACAACCTCGCACGCGTCCGCGACGGCGCCACCAGCAGGTACGCCCGGTTCCAGATCCCGTCGGAGTGGATGCAGGACGCCGGGATCGTCAGCCAGGTAACGTAGTACAGTAACTAGTTCCATCTTGGTACTCGTCTGAGTAGTGATAGGACAGCAGCCGTCTTGGGTTTGCGGTGCGCGCACTAGAATCTGCAGAGATGCGAGTAGCTTTTTTTTGAAAGGGAGATGCGAGTAGCTGAAGTCTGAAGAAACGCACCCACACGTGATGCGACGCGTACGCGACCTTCTGGATCTGTTCACGGGCAGAGAGAGAGAGAGAGAGAGCGTATGTACGTAGGTGGGTGCGCGGCGTAAGCAACGACATGTACCCGGGGCCAGCCGAGGGGATCGATAGGCGTGGCATTTTCTTGTCTCGTGCTGTGGGGGTGCACGTGAGTGTGGCACGGACGCGATCTCGTGACCATGCTCGCTAATTCGTTCGCTCCTGTCTCTAGAGCTAGAGCTAGACAACAAGCCCATGACACCTCGGGAGCCGTGTCGTTCTGCGTAGCATAGGTACGCATTGCCGGGCGGCCATGGATGCGTATGCGTGGTCCCGCTTGAGTGCCGCAACTGGTTCGGCCTCAAATGTTCTCGCCCATTCTCAAGACCGGTACAGTCAGATCGGGTGTCCGATCTCGTTTTGTTCTGTTTTGCTGCTGTCTTCTTCGCCTACACGAGCCCCTCCGGGAAATTAGCTGGAAGCCCCAAAAATCAGTGTCCCGGCCCGAATTTGTTGGATAGTGTCCCATCTACTGCTGCTCTCAGCATTACAGATGGGATGATTCCCGATCCACTCATGTTTGGTCTAAGTAAGGGCATCTCTGTCTGTTAGACGGTTTTTGGGCAAGCAACCGCAGAGGGTTGATTTCCTTCGGTATTCCCCAACCCCAACTCGCTCTCCCCTTCTCCCTGCTTCCGTAATCTGATCTTGCTGGTGTAATGAACAATGTTGGGTTATTTTATTCAGAAATTAATGGAGAACGGGTTAAGCCTGGTTGAGAAAAAAAAAGGTTTACGCATGTATACAGGGATGTATACTACTACATCCATTCCAAAATAACTGAAAGTCTGGGTTTGCCCCAAGTCAAACTTGCTTAAGTTTAACCAGGTCTATAGAACAATATATAAACATCTAAAACACCAAATTAGTCTCATGAGATTCTTTATCAAATCTGCTTTTGTATTATGTCTATTTGGTGTTGGATTAGCAAGTTTGACTTAGGACAAATCTAGAACTCCAATTATTTTGGAACGGGCGGACTACGTTTTGATGTGAGCTACAAAAAAAACATGAATTTATAGTGCGTCCTATAAAAGTTCATCATTATATTTGTTTTTGGTAGTCACATCAAAACATATTGATTATGAAAATTTACATGAATGAAGTACACATTCTTGTGTATATGTGTAGTATTTTTTTAAAAAAAATTGTCACTTCAAAGGTGCTTTTTAACTTTTGCAAAATTTTGAGCTCCATGGAGCTTGGGAGGCAAAAATTCTCACTTGGCAGATAGTCTACATTCTCGTGTACAGTCTATAGTGTAAAATGATTTTCTCCTAAATTTCCATTTCATATCCAGCATAGTCTACATCCATGTCCTCTTTATTCTCTCATGTATTTTGTAACTACCGATTCGACTGTCATTTGCGACGGCGTAATAGCTATATTTTCAATGGCTATAATTTCTACGTCAAACGGTTAATCGCAAGAGCAATGTTGAATATGCTAGGCCATGAAAAACAAGACGAAAATTCTCTCCACTACAAAAACCGTATCATCTAATCTAACCGAAGATGGAAACATACTCTTTTATTATCTAATATTGTACGCATATCAAAAGGTTGACCTATTTTCCATGGATTTGCCACCCACTGTCTCTTGTGAGGACGATGGCGTTTGAAAATTTGGTGTTATTCCTACTTCTCCTCCTATAGTAGAGATGTAAGTCGCAAAGGCTATTTGCCTACCGAGGGAGGATAACTATGTAAAGTTTTCATGTTAACCACGAAGTGCTACAAGTTGGAGGACTATTTCATCAACCACCACTTCTCCTTTGTAGCCGCCGATGACGCGAGTAGCCCAATGACATGCTTGTGTAGAGTTGAATGGTAACACACTGCCGACCAAGCAGGGGGTCGGCTCTTTGTCTAAGGAAAGGGCAAAGTCAACAAGCGAAGCTAGTTCTCAGACAAGCTAGGATATGAATTAAGGCTGTCAATTGGGTCGCACATTCTCCTCGTAAATAAAGTAGAGGACCCGCCTATGTCACCACCAGTCCACCCAGCCAGTTGTAGATCGCTAACTCTCTTGCCGACGCTTTGCTGTTTCAAAATTGATAGAACCAGTGGAAGGTTCGCCAAAGGCATGGAATCAGAAACTCTATTAAAGCTTTCTTCAAGTAAGTCTTTCACTTGTTTCTTGCCTGCTATGAGATTTGGCAAACAATCCAAAAGGTTGAACTATTTATGAATCGAAAGGTCTATGCTTTTTTTTAATAGAAAGGTAGAGCATTTTCTACCTTATGCATTCAAAACGGGCGAAAAAACCCGGATGACCGTAGTCATTTACATGAAGGTGATGTTAACGCCGTAGAAAATGTACAGCAGGCCATCACCAGACCTCTAATGAAAGATTTGATGTACAGATCAAATTCCAATCCGTGAAGTTAGCCAGGAGGTACTTGGAACGGGTTTCCTCGGAGCTTGAAGCCATCAAAGTCGGCCCAGACGAAGAGGAGTTGATGCTTCAAGGAGTACGATTCGCCTTCAGAGTACACCAGGTAGGTAATTATTCGCAGAAAAACGAGCGTGGTAACCAAAGACCAACTTAAAGGAATCCGTGCTCGTTGCTTGGTACAGTTTGCGAACGGTTTCGACGCCGACACCATGCGCGCGTTCCAGGAGCTCAAGGAGAAGGCGTCCCTGTGCCGATTTCAGCGGCAAAAACAGAGTACACGCATGCGGCAGCAACAGCAAAGGCTCGTTGGGAGGCCCTGAGCGTCTCCTCCTTGTGTCTCGTGGTGTTACTATTAGGTTGTTGTTCGTGTTGACAAATGCTGTATATTTCTTCCCCCGAAACAATTCTGTTGTTCTTTCCCAGTAGAAATATGTGTACACCGTTTCTTATTACGCTCCCCTGTTGTTCCCTTTGGGGTTACAGGCAATTTGATTATAGTGTCACGTGATGTGAAAATTTAGCTGTTTGTGTGTGCCAAACTGGTGATGGATGATTTCTACCGCGTGGGATTTTATGTTTCTGAAACAAGGCAAGGGATTGCAGACGTACACCATGCCCTCGAGACTCGAGCGGTGTCCGCATGCACTGCGCCTATGGCAAGCAATGAGAGAGGATTGGGACCTCCTGATGCTGATGATGGTCTGAAGGATGCTCGGACTGCTAGACAGATTAACCCCAACCAACGTACGATGGTCCTCGTGATCATGTGGAGAGCATGGCATGTTCGAGATTACCCTCCAGATGTCAGCTCCCTGTTGAACGAAATATTCCCAAACATTGCAATTATAGCACAGAAAAATAAACTTAATTATAAACATAAAAATATAATAGGGTTTTCGAGAGAAAAGAGAGATACTGAGAGGTGTTGAGTAGATTGAGACGATAGCGAGATGACCGCTCCCTCCCCTCCCCCTCCCTCCCCCTCGGGAGAAGCGACCGAGGTGCCATTAAAGCTTGCTTATCCGCAGCCCCCCACCCACCCCCGCACCTCATCGAGTCCTCCCCGCCCCAGTTCTCCATCGGAGATCTCGCATGGCTGGGGCGCGCCGCCGCGGTGTTCGGGCACGCCGGCTTGCGCCGGTGGCACGGGTAGCGGAACCGCGGGCGCTTCCGCCTCCGACAGCGGCACCACTGCCCGAGATCGATCCACACTCGCCGGAGGCTCGCCGCGAGATGCGTCGGGTGGTGATGGAGCGCTTCCCCGATCGAGACGAGAGGGGGGAGATCCATCTCCACATCCTTTGCCACGCAAACTTCGTCGAGCACGCGCGCTTCATCGGAGACGACGGCTGCGAGGATGTGGAGCTTCTCTTCTGGGCGGTCCAGGAGGTCGAATCATCGGATCCGTGCCAAGCTGCGTGGTGGGAGAATTTCAGGACGGCGAATCCATCCAGGCTCAACATCTGACCGCCTTCGTGGGAGGGCATCGCCAACATCCCGTCGGAGTACCTTCCGTCGGGGATTGTTTGGCCCCAATGCCGTTAGTAGGTCGTCTGCCCCAACTGATCCGAGCTCAGCGACGACCCATCGAGCCCCCGACTTGGCCTGGTGGGTCAGGTATGCATTACATTCATGCTGATTTGTCTCTGAGAGTTAGTTTGCGGGAATTTCGATTGCGCCAGCGAAAGGTTGCAAACGAAATTGTTTTGGGTGTTCGTAATCAGGGTGAGGGTTTGGTTATGGATTTGGGGGTTCTCCCTCTCAAAACTGTGGATGTTGAAAAACGTGGTGGTGTTTATACAGCTGGTGAGACCTCGTCAGAGCCGGATTCCGGTGAGGGGCTCGAGCAGAACCTAGGCAGGAACACCTTGGTGGGGGCGTCGGCACCTTGCCACTCCCCCCCAAACCCAGCATTGACTGGTCCCAAGTGCAAATTCCGTGTCCTGGGTGATAAAGCGGGTAGAGTGAGGCGATTACATAAAGCAGAAACTCTAGAAAGTGTAGAGGAGCACTTTGGCCAACTCTGGCTTATTCCTCCCCCCCAGCCGGTGCCCTAACTACAAAACACCTACCCCGCAGCCTCGAAACAACCCTAACTCCGGACTCCTCTGTTGGATTCAGAAGGACTTAGTCGAGATCAATTCCTTTCTCGCTGCTGATTGCTTCCCAGATTCAATTCGACCTTTCAATCCACCACCAAAGAGCATCAAGATCTCGCAAGAGGGAATTGGCCCCGGCACGCTTTCCTTTGCGGAGGTAGTGAAGCGCGGATCAAAGATGGCCGATCGCCGGGCAGGAGGGGGCGGCAATCTTGTTGCGGGCAATCCAAGGCCGCGGGACAGAAGGATGCCTCATTCGTTGGTCGCAAGCAGCCATCTGCTCTGCCCGCAAAGGAACAGGCCCCTGCTCCCAAACCTACCAGATCCACAGCCTCAACTGCGGGTTCGGCCCAGGTACAATCCTCTCAATCTGGTGAAGTGGAGGTTGAACAGGTCCTTGATCCTAGGTATAAAGACATGACATGCTTCAATTGTGGGGGCCCTGGTCACTATGTTGGAAATTGTGTGAAGCCAAAAGCATGTTTCATTTGTCAGCAGAACCACAATGTCAATAACTATGCTGCGTGGTCCAAAGTTCAACCCACTGCTGCTTTCTTTGGCAGTGGAGCGTGAGGGCTTGGTTTCTACCATGTAGATGTCCCTGTTGCCAATGAATCAAAGTGGCTGAATTTTCAGAACTGTGCTGTGGTGAACATTCTGAAAGGAGAAGTGGACTACTCTAAGTTGATGGAACTTCTGACTGCAACTTTTTGCAAGACTAGACATTGGCCATGGCAGATCAGAGGGTTATCTAGCAAGACTTTCTTGGTTAGATTTCCACCTTGGAAGAAAGTTGAAGATCTCACTGAGCTGCCTGGATTTTCTTTACCCTGGGATCTGAATGTTACTTTGACTGAATGGAAAGGTGGTTGTGCCCCTTTTGGGGAATTAATTGAAGCATGGGTTCTGATCGAGGGGATTCCTCCAAAATGGTGCACTTGGAAAGTGTTTGATCAAATTGCTTCTCTCTTTGGGGTGCTTACTGATGCAGACTGGAATGGCATGTTTAGAACCTTTTTTGAGAATGTTAGGATTAAAATTGCTTGTAGAGATCCCTTTTGAGAGGCTGATTGAGATGAAGAAGAAAACTCTTCCTGCTAGGTTTTATTGTTGAGGGATTTGAACAGGTGGGTGGAGTGGACTCTGTCATTGATGTGGAAGATGATGAGGATGGTGATGAGGAAGAAGAAAGAGCTGAGGAAGATCATGCTGCTGAAGGCAGTGGGACTCATGGAGAACATGCTTCTGATGGATCTGATGATGGGGGCCTGGCCATTGATGAGCTAGATAAAGCTAATTTCCCAGCCAAACATGGGTCTGGCAAGCATGTTTCTCAGAGTGTGGGGATGTCACCTATGGAAATATGCCCTGATTCTGATCAGGAGGATTTTATCTTGGAATGTGCAATGGTTGAGCTATTCAAAGTGGTCCATCTTCTGATGGTACTATGGTGAGGGTTGAACATGCAGATAATCTGCTGGGATTTGATCAAGAGTTTACCAGAGGTGAGGAAAAAGATGAGACCATGATTGAAGAGAGTCTGTCTCAAAGACTCCTGTTCCTTCTAGAATAATGGATATGACCTTACTTGGGGAGAGATCTGGGAGTATGGATTATTGTGAGGGCCTGCTCAGGTCTGTGGACTTATCTGAGTCTGAAAATGAGGAACCCAAAGAAGAGGAGTTGGGGGTTTTCCCTCCCGAGGCCTTACATATCCTACAAAGTGATTCTCTGAAGATGTCCCTGCTAGAATCACTCAACCAAGTTCAGAGAGATGGGGGCATTATTGAGAAGAAATCTAAATGGGGGCCTGTGTTAACTCAAAAGCCTGCTAAAGAGGTCATGGAATGTCAATATCATGGAGAAAGTTGTTGCATATAAGAGGAGGAAGAATCTGGAAATCCCAAAAACATTTAAAGATAAATCATTTTCCACTATTGATAGAACTGTTCTTGTTGATCAAATGGAACAAGTTAACCTAATAATTGGAGGGATGAATTTCAAAAGCAAAACACCATTGATGAGATGGTGGCTGATGAAAGAGAGAGATGCTTGGTTTTTGCCAGCAAGAACCCTGAAATTGTTTTGCCTGACAACCTAGATTTTGATGCCAATGATGTAGTTAGTACACCTGTGAGTGAATTTTCCTTTGAGCCAATTGTCACTACTATTACTCTTAGGAAAACTCCCACTGTGCTAACTAAAGCCAAGCCTTATGGCTTATCACATCCTTTTAAAATTGCTTAATTATGATAGGTCTTATTTGGAACATTAGGGGTCTTGGAAAATTTGGAAAAAGTCAGAGCCTGTGTGATACTATCACCAAATCTAATCCTGACTTTATTGGTTTTCAAGAAACTAAGAGAGAGATTATTTCTGAGGGTTTTCTCAAAGCTATTGATAGCTTTGGTAATTTTACTTGGCACTTTCTGTCTGCTATTAATACTGCTGGTGGGATCCTATTGGGGTTTAAGAAGAATTTATTTGAGGTTATTGGTTTTATTAACCAAAGTTTTTCCATTGTGTTTAAAATGGAGTTTATTGTTGAATTACATGATACTATGACTAGTTCATCTTATCATGTCTTGATATGGGGAGACTTTAACTTGATTAGGAATGAAACTGAGAAGAGCGATGGTCAGATTAACCATCAGGCTGCACTTCTCTTCAATGAATGGATCAATAGATGGGCCCTGATGGAGATTTCTATCTCTAATAGAGTATTTACCTGGTCAAACAACCAGAGTTCCCCTATCTTTGTTGTTCTTGACAGAGTGTTCACTTCTGTGGACTGGAATGCCCATTTCCCTTTTTCAACTTTGACAACACTCCCCAGAGTGGGGAGTGATCACACTCCTTTGGTCTTGGACACTGGAGCTAGGGCCCCATCTAACCCTAAACCATTTAGATTTGAAAAATGGTGGCTATCCCAGCCTGGGTTCCACCAAATGGTTACAGAAGCTTGGAATTATGTGTCCTCTACTAATTCTTCGGCTGATAACTGGATGGCTAAAACTAGGGTCCTTAGAAAGAAAACAAAGGGCTAGAATATTAACAAGAAGCAGCTTTGAAAAAGAAAAAAAAGGCACTCCTTATGGAGTTTGATAACCTTGATGTCTTATCTGAGTCTCAGTAGCTCTCTGTTACTGATTTTGATAAGATAAAGAGCATTAAAAAGGAACTTGATGAGATTTGGAAAAAAGAGGAAACTTCCTTATGGCAGAGATCTAGAAATAGAAAATTTTGGAGGGAGATAGGAACAATGCTTACTTCCAAGCCCTTGCCAATCATAGACATAGAAAGAATCATCTTACTGAATTAGTCCTAATGGTGTGGTTACTTCTACCAAGGATATGCTTTGGTTAGCTACTTCCTTTTATAAGGAGTTGTTTGCTTTTGAGCCCAAACCTGACGTCCACTTGGATTATGATTTCTGGCCCATTGAGGACATGGTTAGTGATGAGGAGAGGAAACTTTTAGAGAGATATTTTTCTGAAGAGGAAATTAAGCAAGCCATTATGAGTTCCTACTCTAGTGGTGCTCCTGGCCCTGATGGCCTCTCCTTCCTGTTTTACCAAACTTTCTGGGAGTTGATCAAAAAGGATTTTATGTGGATGGTTAAAGATTTTGAGAATGGTGTTCTAGACATGTATAAACTGAACTATGCTATCATTACCCTTATACCCAAAGTGCCTTTAGCTAGGGACATGAATTTTTTTAGACCTATCAGTTTGAGTAATTGTGCTGTTAAGATTTTCTCTAAAGCTATAACCACTAGGGTGTCCCCTTTGTGTGACAAGCTTATTTCTACCAATCAGACTGCCTTTATTAAAGGGAGATTATTTTGGAAAGTGTGGTTACGGCTCATGAAGTTATTCACGAAATACATAGATCTGGATCTAGTGGGTTAATTCTTAAACTTGATTATGAGAAAGCCTATGATAGAGTGAGTTGGGATTTTCTAAAGGAAATGCTTCTGTCTACAGGTTTTGGCAATAAATGGGTTAGTTGGGTTATGACTACTATTCACCAGGGGACTTTTCAGGTTAGAATTAATGACACAAATGGCCCCCACTTTGCTAGGGGGAAAGACTTGAAGCAAGGTGATCCTCACTCACCTTTGTTGTTTAATTTGGTGGCTGATGTCTTTTCTAAGATGCTTCAGAAAGCTGTCAATAGGAACTTGATCCGTGGGCTGCTGCCCCATGCCATTACTGGAGGGGTAGTTAGTCTGCAATATGCTGATGATACCATCCTTTTCCTAGATAACTCTTTAGCTTGTGATAAAAAATTGAAATGGATTCTAACTTGCTTTGTGAAACTTGAAGATTAACTTTCACAAGAGTGATTTGCACACAATTAATGTTTCTAATCAAATGGCAAAAGACTTTGCTCAAGTTTTCTGTTGTCAGCTTGGGGATTTTCCCTTTAAATATTTAGGGGTTCCTTTACATTTTAAGAAACTTAGAAGGGGAGATCTTCAACCCATTATAGACAGGATTATTAAGAATATAGCTGGTTGGCTAGGGAGATTTCTCTCCTACAGGGGCAAATTGATCCTTCTTACCACTTGTATTGCCAGTATTCCTGCCTACTTGATGTCTATTGTTAAATTTCCCAAATGGGCTATTGATATGATTACATCTCAAATGTCTCACTTCTTTTAGGGTAATGTGGGTGATAATCACAAATATCATCTTGCTAACTGGGGACTGATCTCCAGGAAGAAAGAATTTGGTGGTATGGGGGTGCCTAGCCTTAGAGAGTTTAATATGGCCATTTTGGCTTCTTGAGGAAAAAGATTCTATGATGATAGAGATGGTGACTAGAAAAAAATTATGGCCTACAAGTATAATACTAACAATCCCAATTTCTTCAGCACTAAGGCTACATTGGGGTCCCCTTAATGAAAAGCCTATCTTGGGCACTTGCAGCTTCTAAAAACTTTTATAGGTGGATCCCTGGAGATGGTAGAAATATTGCCTTCTAGCATGACGTTTGGGTGGGGGACTGTTCCTTAAAAACTGCTATTTGGGATCTGTTTGACATTTGTCAACAACAAGATGCCACTCTTGCACAGGTCTGGGTAGGTGATGAACTCCATCTCTCTTTTAGGAGGTGTGTAGATGATAGGGTTTTGGCTAGATGGGATGAGTTAATTAACTTAGTTAAACAGATTGTACTGTCTGGCTTCCCAGACCAACCTGTGTGGATGCTGGAATCTTCCAGTAAGTACTCTGACAAGTCCTTTTATAAAATGATAAACTTTGGGGGGATACCTTCTGAGATTAACGATGATATTTGGAAAATTAAGGTCCCTCCCAATATACATGTTTTCCTGTGGTTGATTTAATACAACAAAAGCTTGACCAGAGATAATTTGGCCAAGCGCAGACATGTAGAGGATAAGACATGTGTCTTTTGTAATGAATCAGAAACAATTCAGCATCTCTTTTTTGATTGTATTCACTACAAAAAAATACACTTCCGTGATGATACGTGTTTGTCACAGTAGGTCGCGTTTTTTGTCATGCATGTACATCCATGACAAATTTATGACAGAATCAAGATAGTCATACCTGTGCTATCGTAGAAGTGTTCCATGACATTACCAAAATTATCATCACGGAAGTGTCCACTTCCATGACAATAAATCGCGCATCACAGAAGTGCTTTCGTCAAGGGTGACCGACACGTGGCATCCACCGTAACGGAACGCCGTTAAGCTATCGGGTCGGATTTTGGATCCGATAACCCGTTAACAGCCATGACAAATGCCGATTTTCCACGTGTAAAATTCTCATTGGCTGACGGATCCACGTGTCAGCTCCGCGATGGCACAGGTGTCACTCATCCAATGGTCGAGATGGGCCTATGATATGTTGACATGTGGACCGGCCCAAAAGTGGCCCACAAAGTTTAAATGGGCCGGCCCAACCGAAGGCCCATAAGATTTAGCAGACCATAATGGGCCGGCCCAGCTAAAGGCCCACAAAATTTAGCAGACCATAATGGGCCGGCCCAGCTAAAGGCCCACAAGATTTTGCGGACCACAATGGGCCGACCCAGCTAAAGGCCCACAAGATTCTGTAGACCATAATGGGCCGGCCCAGCTAAAGGCCCAACATTCTCTATCAAATCGGCCCGTCAACGGCCTGGTCTAAACTTGTCATCAATGTGGCCCATGGTCACTTCTGGCCCATTAACAGTTCGCTAAGTAATTGGGCCGAATTACGGCCCGGTGTATTTCCGGCCTGTTAAAGGTCCGACTTCATTTGGGCCCATTTACAGGCCATCAAAACTTTCGGCCCACAAACGACCGTGAAGGATTTGGGTCATATTCCGCCATGTCTGTCATTCGGCCTGTTAGAGGCCCACTATAGATTTGGGACACTTTCGGCCTGTTGTCATTTTTGGCCTGTTAACGCCAGACGTAAACCATGGGCCATATGTGGCCCAACATCATATCGGGCCCATTAACAGCCCATATAAAAATGACGATAATCTATCCCGACCGAAGTTCCGTCCTGTTAAAGGCCCGTGTATTAGGTCGGCACATTTACGGCCCGTCCAAATTTCGGCCTGTCAAATATCCGCATCGTAAATGGGCCACCATTTCGGCCTGCTAAGTCCAGTGGGTTATTTGGCACAATCAGGGCCCAATCTCACTTTCGGTCTATTAAAGGCCCATGTTTTTTATGGGCTCGAGATATTTACACCTGTAAATGGCCTATTTTTACTGAGGGCCCAAATTATGTTTAGGCCTGTTAAAGGCCCACTATGGGCACAGGCGTACCAGAAAAATTTGAAAGCTTATGCTAATTTAAGCCCAGATATTTTTAGTGGGCTACATGCCAATTTCGTCCCGTAATCGTTTTTAGCCCAATTGGAATGGGCCCGACAAATGTTGGCATGTTGGGCTCCTACGAAGCTTTCGTCTGAATACATTGCTAACATAAACCTACACTATACAAAAATAGCGTCATAATTACTGCAGCCTGTGGCAGCATCATAAACGTTGTATCACAACAAAATAAATTCCAATCATACAACAAAAGGCTTGTTGGCATAAAGTTTACAGTCCTTCCA
Organism: Triticum aestivum; assembly: GCF_018294505.1. Taxonomy (NCBI): domain Eukaryota; kingdom Viridiplantae; phylum Streptophyta; class Magnoliopsida; order Poales; family Poaceae; genus Triticum; species Triticum aestivum. The sequence continues at coordinate 437,427,117 of NC_057801.1, forward strand.
GATAAAAGCACCATCAGATGTATATAAGCACAGATCATTTGACGTGAGTGCTAATGTTTCAGGCTGTAGAATCTGATGGAGCAGCACGATCTCCACCTTTTTCTGCCATTGCTCTTCAACAACGAAGCGAATGTCTGATAGTCTGGTTTCAAAACCATTCATATCTTGACGGCATTTCTCAACCACTATTCTTGTTTCCGAAACAACGTCCATTAGGGATTGGACTTGTGTCTGGAGCACAAATATATCACTCTGTCTAGCAGGAAGATTTTGTTCAGTAGGCGATTTGGACGAGGTTACCTTGATAACCAACCCAGAATTACGCAGGAAGGTGCTTTTTGCACTGTTAGTGGAGAGATACTGACGCATTGCAGCAAGAGGTGACATTGTGCCTGTAGTAGCCTCATCACCTTCAGGTGGTTGTGACTGTTCAATCATTTGTTCCATAGCTTCCTGAAAGTTTGAACTTGTAGATTAGTGTACCAGTGAGTTACTAATGAGACAAAAACAAACAAAGTAGGCTAAACGTTTATACATAACTTATTTTGGTGAACTACTGTAATACATTAGCATGTATTGTAGTGCCAACTACATAATAAAATCACTTTCGGAACATATGTCCATGTAGCATGCCTACTGTATTGTCTATTTCCTCACATTCGTTGACATCTAAGGATAAAGAGACATGGTTTAAAGTAGGATGAACATAGTATGACATCATTCATATCATGGGCAAACAGATATAAAACAAACAGGCTATTTTATCATTATGTGCGCACGTGAACATAACAACTAGATTACAGATCAAGACCAAAAGGATATCCTTCATCTCTTTTAAACCATGTAAAGTGAAATGATACGTCAAGAGAACTGTGTATAAAAGTGAACAGAGCAACTGACATTGGCTTCAAACCAAGTAGTTAAATGAACACATCACAGTACCAATCAGTTCAAGGCAGGAGGAGTAAGGACTTACAACAGCGGCTTGAACTGGTGTGCTCATGCCCTTCATCTTGCTGGTGTGGCGATCCTTGAAGATTTGCACTGCATTCGGTTCAGGTTCTTTTTGGTCCGCACGGGCTTTCCGCTGTATTTGGAACAAGTCAATATAGATACGATAATATGGCACACAAAAAGAAGGAAGTAGCAGCTATTTACAAGAGCCTCGCAGTGTGCAATATAGCTACGAGATCCTGTTGTCTGTTGGAATTTCACTTTAGAACGGTTGGTTTTGTTCTTCAAACAGTTAGCCTAGAAGGAGATACACTTGTAAGGCACATACATAAATAGAAGTTCAATATGTGGTCTGATCAAATACATATAGCCTACCTGATACTTTGGATTAGACCAGTGTTTAACAAGGGCTGTCCAGTCTTCATCTGTAATATATTCCACTGGAGATGTTTGGACGATTTCATTGTTAGCCTTGCCTTCAAAGTGAGATTTTCTAAGGTGGTACCAATACTATCGCAGAGCAGACTGAAAAACATGAGTGCATGCTTGTTTAGTTGCATCATCTTTCGGATCCAACTTGAACCTCATCTGTTGAAAAAAGAATGTGAGTCTTATTAGGAGGAAGCTAGAAAGTATGGGACAGAGCAAGACAATATTACTAATTGCGATCAATAACATTACTTATGGATAAATGGTCAAGGAAGGTGTTAAACTGGGTATTGTCTTTCTCATTCCTGTACTGGATCCACGTTGGGAGGATACGCGCATGACACCTAATGGCAATGGCTGCCTCTGATACTAACTTGGCTGACTCTATAGCATCACGTGGCCTTTTTAAACCTGCCTCAAAATGGATTTCCATTCTTCCTCCTTTACATTTTGTTAATCTGTCAAGCATTATCCCTGATGTCTGTTTCCACTTGCGCCGTGGTGCTAGTTCAACAAAGAATATGGAAAGTGTTAGTGTACATCAAACTGTGAGAGTACATATAAAGGAGCATGCAACTGCAACTTGACTCGGTCAGGTACCGTCTTGGTGTTGATGCTCATGAGGTTCATATGATCTTGCCAAGTCCTGTTGTGTCAGCAGTGCTTCGGAAGTAGTGTTAGGTGTGAAGGCAACTTGGGAACTGGCCAGTTCCGGAGCAAACAAACGAGTAACTGGTTGAGATGCTGGTACAGTTGAAGCGGATGCTGCAGCTGGTGGAGCAGGTGATACTATGTTTGTTGATTTAGCCGGTGGACTTGGACCTTCTACTGCACTATAAGTACCAGCAGAATCTCGACGGCAGAGCCTTTTTCGTTTCACCCGACGAGTAACAACACTCCCTACTATATTATTTTCCTTGCTCTTTTTTGACTTTGCCATGTCAAGCTGTACCCACAACACAAAAGAATAAAATCACTCTTCAGAACTCATTGATGCATGATACAGACAAGCAATACTTTGATGTAAGACAACCGTATGAGGATGGAATATGTAAGAAAAACAGGACGGCATGACATATTCACAGCTACGATGTGCAAACTAAGCAGAAGGATTTGCAAGAAAATAGAAGTAATGCAAGCTAGACACCATATGAAAGATGCAACCAATATTACTCTGTCAAGTTAAAAGTGTCTTGTCATAAGTGGCCATTCAAAAAATTAGAAGCAATACAATGTAGAAATCGATGCAAGATGCAACCACTATCAAACTGCCATGTTAAAAGCGTCCAATCATGAGTTACTCATGCAGGATACACAACAACAGTACTTTGATATAAGAACATGGTATGATAGATAGATGCAGTGTATTCTAGACACAGAAAGCCATGTCATATGCACATGTATAACGTATAAACTCAGTAGGTGCAATTTAATCAAAATAGAAGAAATACAGGCTAGACAACATATGCAACATGAAACCAATTATCACACTGTCAACTTAGAGCAAGCACCTGCGATGGTGGAGTGCGGGAGATGAACTCATCATGTAGACTTGGGACTTCAACTTCATTAGCAGTTGCAGTGGCAAATCTAGAGAGTCTTTGTTTGCGTCGGTGCGGAGTACCACCAACATTCCCAAACTTACTCTTTTCCTTCCTATTTTCTGATATTGCCTTATGAAGTCAAAACCACAAGAAGATGAATAAAATTAGCTCTGCATAACTGGTTGATGCATGATACAAACGAACACTACTTTGATGTAAGGCAAGCGCAAGAGGATGGAATATATACAAAAAAGACAGCGTTTCATATTCACATGTACGATAGGAGGATGGAATATGTATGAAAAAACAGTAAGCGGAAGGCATTTCAACAAAATTAGAAGAAATGAAAGCTAGACACCATATGAACATGCAACAAATATCACTCTATCAGGTAAAAAGTGTCTCGTCGTAAGTGCCATTTCAAGAAATTAGAAGCAGTACAAGCTAGAAGACAATGCAAGATGCAACCTACATCACAGTCCCAAGTTAAATGTGTCTTATGGGTAAGTGATCGTTGCAAGTATAAGTTGTAAGCTACGCAGATGCAATTCAACATAATCAGAAGCAATACAAACTAGACATCATACGGAAAATGCAACCACATATAACAGTTCCAAGTAAGAGCAAGCACCTGTGATGGTGGAGTAGGGGAGATGTGCTCATCGTGTACACGTATGTTCTAGAAATAGGAACACATGTCATATTCACAGGCATTATGTGTAAAGTAAGCAGATGCAATTCAAGTTAGAAGCAATACAAGCTAGACATTATACGCAACATGCAACCACATATAATAGTGTCAAGTTAGAGCAAGCACATGTGATGGTGGAGTAGGGGAGATGTTCTCATCATCTACACAGCTACGTTGACTGTCCAGCCTTGTGCTGTCTTGCGAATCTTGTTGGGAGGATGGCAGAGTAGAATCTGTAGAGACCCCCTGTTTGAGTTGCTCCGAAGGACCACCATCATCCACTGTCGGACGAATTTCCTTCAGCTGTAATGATTTTGCATTGTGAAGTCAAACCGATAAGAAAAAGGAATAAAATTCGCTCTTTAGAACTCATTCATGCAGGATACTGATGAACACTACTCGGATGAAAGGCAAACACATGATGCGAGGATGGAATATGTATGAAAAACAGGATGGTGTGACATATTCACACCTATGATGTGGTAACTAAGTAGAAGGCATTTCAACAAATTAGAAGCATTGCAAGCTAGACACCATATGAAAGATGCAACCAGTATCACTCTGCCAAGTTCAAACTGTATGGCGTTTCAACAAATTAGAAGCAGTATATGCTAGAAATCATATGCAAGACACAACCAATATCACAGTGGCGACTTAAAGGTGCCTTATCATAAGTGACTGATGCGGGATATGCAAGAATAGTAGTCTGATGTAGAAACAGGAACACATGTCATATTCACAGGCATTATGTGTAAAGTAAGCAGATGCAATTCAACAAAGTTAGAAGCAATACAAGCTAGACATCATATGCAACATGCAACCACATATAATAGTGCCAAGTTAGAGCAAGCACCTGTGATGGTGGAGTAGGGGAGATGTGCTCATCATCTACACAGCTATGTTGACTGTCTAGCCTTGCATTGTCTTGCAAATCTTGTTGGGAGGATGGCGGAGTAGAATCTGTAAAGAACCTCTGTTTCAGTTGCTCGGAAGGACCACCATCATCCAATGCCTTGCCAATTTCCTTCAGCTTTATTGATTTTGCATTGTGAGGTCATACCGACAAGAAAAAGGAATATCATTCGCTCTTTAGAACTCATTCATGCATGGTACTGACGAACACTACTCTAATGAAAGGCAAAGTCATGATACGAGGATGGAATATGTATGAAAAAATAGACGACTTGACTTATTCACACCTATGATGTGGTAACTAAGCAGAAGGCACTTCAACAAATTAGAAACACTGCAAGACACCATATGGAAGGTGCAATCAATATCACTCTGCCAAGTTAAAACTGTCTCGTCATAGGTGGCGTTCATCAAACTAGAAGCAATACATGCTAGAAATCATATTCAAGCCGCAAACCAATATCACACTGCCAACTTAAAGGTGTCGCATCATAAGTGACTGATGCAGGATACACAAGAAGAGTAGTTTCATGTAAGAACATGGTGTGATAGACAGATATAGTATGTACCAAAAACAGGAAAGTGTGTCATATTCACATGTATCATGTGTAAGCTAAGCAGATGCAGTTTACACTAATTAGGAGCAATACGAGCTAGACACCATATGCAACATGCAACCAGATATCACACTGCCAAGTTAGAGCAAGCACCTTGGATGGTGGAGTAGGGGAGCGAAGACTTGGACCATGTAATGCACTATTAGTACAAGGAGAATTGGTACAGATGCTCCGTTTACGTTGCTGCAGAGGACCACCATCATCGCCTTCCTTACTCTTTTCCTTCCTCTTTCTTGATTTTGCCTTGTCAAGTCAAACCCACAAGAAAAAGGAATAAAATTTGCTCTTCAGAACTTATTAATGCATGATACTGACGAACACTACTTTCATGTAAGGCAGCCGCATGATAGGAGGATGGAATATGTATGGAAAACAGGACGGCGTGACATATTGACATGTATGATGTATAAAGTGTAAACTAAGCACAATGTTCTTGAACTTGTTAGAATCGATGCAAGCTAGAAACCATATGAAAGATGAAACCAATATCACTCTGCCAAATTAAAAGGGTGCCCTAACAAATGTATTTGACCAAATTAGAAGCAATACATGGCAACAGGCTAAAAATAATATGCAATATGCAACGAATAAAGGTGACTCATCGTAAGTGATTGATGCAGGATACAGAAGAGAGGTAGTTTCATGTAAGAACAAGGTTAACACATAGATGTAGTGTGTACCAAAAATAGGAAGGCATGTCATATTCACAGGTATAGTGTGTAAACTAAGCAGATGCAATTTACCCTAATTAGAAGCATTACAAGCTAGACACCGTATGCAACATGCAACCACATATCACACTGCGAAGTTGGAGCAAGCACCTGTGATGGTGGTGTAGGGGAAGTGCTGTCTTCAGGTATAGAGCAACGTTCAATATATTCATTTAGGCTTGCTGTTTCTTGAGAATCATGTGGAGAGGATGAAATTGCATTCATTATAAGAGTATCGCGTCTCATATTAACCCACGCGCGTGACTGTCTCATCATAAGCGATAGACGCAGGATACACAAGAACAGTAGTTTGATGTAAGAACATGGTGTGATAGGCAGATGTAGTATGTACCAGAAACAGGAAGGTGTGTCATATTCACATGTATAATGTGTAAGCTAAGGAGATGTAATTTAACAAATTAGGAGCATTGATGAGGGATACACAAGAGAAGTAGTTTGATGTAAGAACATGGTTAATAGAAAGACGTAGTATGTACCAAAAACAGGAAGGCATGTCATATTCACAGGTATAATGTGTTAATTAAGCAGATGCAATTTACCCTAATTAGAAGCATTACAAGGTAGACACCATATGCAACATGCAACCATATATCACACTCCTAAGTAAGAGCAAGCACCTGCTATGGTGTTGTGGGGGAATTGCGGTGATCAACTAGAGAGCTACGTTGACTATCTTCATTTAGCCTTGCTGTTTCTTGAGAATCATGTGGGGAGGATGACACTGCACTCTCTAAACGAGTAGGGCGTCTCACAGTAACCCACCTGGGTGACTGTCTCATCATAAGTGTTGACGAGGGATACAAAAGAGCATTAGTTTGATGTACGGACATGGTTAATAGACATATGTAGTATGTATTAAAAACAGGAAGGCATGTCATTATCAAAGGTATAATGTGTAAAGTAAGCAGATGCAATTTCACCAAATTGGAAGTAATACAAGCTAGACACCATATGCAACATGCAACCACATTTGACAACGCGAAGTTAAAGCAAGCACCTGGGATGGTTGTGTGTGGCAATTGAGATCATCAACTGCAGAGCTACTTTTACTGTCTCCAACTGCTGACACTGCACCCATTAGAGCGCTGAAACGCTTACTGCTTATCTTCGAATTACTCTGGAGCGACTTCTATCTTTTCTTTTCTGCATTCATCAACACTGTGTCAGAGTCTGAAATACCCATGCATAAAAAAACAATAGTGTGAGTATGGGTGAAGTGTGTGCACAATTAGTATAGTGTAAATGTAGCAGATAGCAGGTCGGTGAGAAATAAATGACGGGAGACATATGATAGCTCTATAACATGCATGGCACACTCAATTACTACAGGATTCTATGAAAATAACAGTCGACTGAAAGAAAATAGGCCAGTCCATTTTTCTGCACCGTCCGATGTACAAAGAACGGGCAGATCACCTTCATCTACCTCCAGCTAGTCAGTGTTGACGATCTTCCTCGAAACGCCAGCGACCACCGGCCCAGTATTCCTCCCCTGCCTGCGCCCTCCCCTCGACCTCACCGCACCGCCATGCTTGGCACCGCCCCCCGGCCATCCATTAAAGCCCCGCCGACCTCCAGATCGGGCGCAAGCAGCTCCTGCGCCCCACACCCCTATGATAGACACCAATGCGCTGCTTCCCTGGGGAACATGCGGACTAGGTGCTCCGCGTGCCTAAGCGGGTGCTGCTTCTTTTAATTGCGGTTCAACTAACCCTGAATTGAAATCCAGGCGGGCTACTGACCTCTAGCAAAGGTGAAATAGTAAAAGGGAGGAAACCTTGTGCATTTAGTATCACGAAGAAGATGCAGTAATAAGCGCTCAACTAGTTTCTTTCGTGGGATGAATACGGTGTGAGCGGAGACGTAAGATTTGCATGAATAAGGGAAGAGGAGTACCTCTTTCTGCTGGCAGTGCTGTGTCCTCCTTCTATTTTTCCGACGATCTTGTTGTTTGCCGAAAACCAGAAGTTGTGGAGGACGGTGCAGCCTTGGACGAACCCATGACCAAGTTGTTGAGTGTGGTGCGGTGGCTGTCTGTCGGCAGCGGGGAAGCAGATCCGAGGCGGTGAATGACGGCGTAGCGGGAACAGCTCCGGTGCAGTGGACGGTTGCGACAGTGGAGCCGCAGCGGTGAGGCGCAGGATGGCGTGGTCGGAGTGGTTCTGGTATGGCGCACGTTGGCGTCGGTGTCGTGGAGGAAGCTCTGCCTCGGCTTCAGCTGCTAAGTCCTTGAGGGTGTTGCGGTTGCGGTTGCATTGGACGACGACGTCGGGGTACCGGCTCCGGCGTGATGGAGGAGGGCGGTGGTGGATTGGCCACTATGGGGTGGAGGATGGAGGAGGCTGGAGTTTCGCGGCTGGTGGAGAGGGCGTTTTCGCACCCACGGAGTATGAATGGGGAAACGGAGGGAGGCGGGGAACTAAGGGGGAACAATGTTACGGTTTGAGACGCGCTTGTTTGAAATTTGGGGAAAGTTACAAACTTTGCCCCCATCTAAAATTTCGGACATATCGCGGGTTGGGGGTAGGAAAATCATGTTAGGTGTCCCAAATGTGGGCGGGATAGATTTCGGCCGAGCGCATGGGTGTTTAGGCGCCCACGGCGTATGAATGCTTCTCGGAGGCGGTTGAGACTGGCGTCTTGGTGAAGTTACAAACCTACCCCGATTTAGACCTTTGGACATCGGGCCGATAGGCTACACGGGCCAGAGTCAGGATAGTAATTTCCTACCACCAAAACATTAGTCTTGCGCGGTTTCGGGTGACCAGAGGCCTATTTGGCGCTTCGTTTAATATTTGGGAGCAGAAGCATTAACGTTTTCGGTTCTCTTGAATTTAACTTTCAGGATTTGTCAAACTTCACAAATCTTTACTCTTGAAAATCCTAAAGCTACGATTATTTTGGAATGGAGGGGGTACATTTTAATATACATAGTACACGAGTATATATTAAAAAATATGCAACTTACCTCAGTTCATGCATGGTTCCAGGTATAATCTCCTTGGTTGCAAAAAAAAGTTAGATATGCGTATGAATATATATACCATGTTCAAACTCACAACAAAGATTCATGCCCCCTTTTACATCTGATTTACAAATGCCATTATCTCGGGTACAAATAGATAAATGCACTTCCTATGACTTCGAATCTTCGAAACCCCCTTTATGTTGAATTCGACATGTATTTTATTTCGTAGCTAGCAATTTGGAATGTATCCATGCAAGTGACAAATGTATAAAGTGCTTCTCACTAACAACATGGAGTGCACTAATTAATGTTTATATATGAATTGCAAAAGCATCCATTGCCTGTATTTCAAACCGCTCTCACTCTATGGATCGATAATATGAAATAAACACATGCACATGCTAGAATTCAATAGAGTATGGGTGTCTGATAGACCGATTTTCGTCCATATGCAATTTTGCAAAATTCATGATCTCATCCAAAAATAATAATGCCATTTATATTTTAATTTAATGCATAGAACCGCCTTTTACACGTAGATGCACTATGCCTCGCCCCTCACAAACGCGTTATATATATCTCTATCTAACGCATAAGTGCACACACTTTATATGCATCGGCATTTCTCTTTCACACATGCTCACAATCTCTCTCAGGGTGTCGGGGTGTCTCACGCACATGCTCTCTCTGTTTCTCTATCTCTCTTTCTGACTACTATGTACCACTCTTTTCACTAATCTCAGTTGGAAAACACTATTTCTCTCACATGCATATATACACATGCACAGTCTCTACTAGCCCTCTATACGCACATATATGTGCCTACGTGTCTCCCACACGCACATTATCTTTACGCCTCTCTCGCACACATTGCCCCCCCCCCCCCGACACACCTCTCTAATAGTAGTTGGCAGATATGATTTCATCATATCATTCGGTAGGATATCCCTGGCTGTTAGGCTGGATGGTAATACGAGGCAAAGTTTTACCCTAGTTCGGATCGGACCCTTACAGTTGAAGAAAGAGCCTACTCCTGGTACTGTATATTAGTGTTAGGGGTGTGTACAAAGTACACGTGAATACCAGGCATTGTGCGTGTGTGTATACTATCGACGAACTAGCCCCCAAGCTTGTATAACATACTAAGGGCCTAGGGTTACAAATCATATATAGTCGGCTTATCATCAGTGGGGATAGAGTCCTCTGCGACTCTGGTAGCTTCGTGTTGTACGCCGAGTCCTCCACATGGGTCTCCGTATAACCGTCTCGGTCCAACCTATATGTGGCGCAGGATGGAACCGACCCATGAGTCTTCATGTTGACCCATCACAACTAGAAATGATGTGCCCACCACACCACACACGCAATCGGCCACTAAGAAAATAAGCATATACAATAGTACAACGGTATCTAGCTCACGATACGTCTCTGTATTTTGTTGATGACACTGACGGACTTTGCATTTGATGCGTGCTCCGTATTTTGTTGACGACACTTAGGGTCATTGTATTTGAAGCGAAAGCACGATATGGTCACTGGACTTCAGAATAAGCTCATCACGGTCACCACATACATTTTGTCGTGCTAACCAACATGTGGTTGGATGGTTAGAGGACAGTGGTTTCTCAAGCCCACCAAGGTTAAAGTCCCGGTGCTCGCATTTATCTTGTGTTAATTTCAGTATTTTCCGGCGATGTACATTCAGTGGGAGGAGACGTTCCACTCGACTACGAGGCACCTATGGTGACTTCGTAAAATCTCAAGATCATATATGCTGGCCCACTCTCTCGAAGGTGCTCATAGGGGTAGGGTTCGCGTGTGCGCGCTTATAGCGGTGAGTGCTTGCGCGTATATATGAGCCCTTGCGGCTGTACCGTGTTAAACAAATACATGTCATGATTATACTGTCACTGGCTCACCCGTACAACTCCGTATTTTGTTGATGACACAATCAATTGACCAGTCAAACGACACAACTAGTGTTGCACCATCGGGGCGCGTAACCGTGGGGCCCACCTGTCAGCCCGTATACGAAAGAAAGAAATGGTAGTTTGAGTCTGTACTGTGTTAATAAAATAGGAGTACATTTTAGGGTGATCATACGGTCACTGGCTCACCATACAGCTCCGTAATTTGTTGATAACACGATCAATTGACCAGTCAAACGGTCCACATTCAGCAGCACACATTACCATAGGGCCCACGCGTCAGCGCGTATATGAAGGACAGAAATGGTAATAAACTAGTGGTCGGTGGGTATTTGAAGTCGTGAGACCTCTGGTTGGCAGTCACCGGCGGT